>NC_057800.1:93323314-93426952 GCF_018294505.1 Triticum aestivum
AGGGTGGTGGCGGGGATGATGGTGGTGACGGGAAGGGGGTTGACAACAAGGGGTGGCTGCGTGGCAACGCAAAGCTACCAAAGCAGGTTCCTGCTACTGAGGAGCATAAGTGGCTCATTGAGCCCACGGGAAAAGAGTAAGTGGTTCATTATTTTGCTTGTCACATGCTTATTCCGGTTGTTATTTATTTTGCTTGTCACATGCTAATAGTTCATTCTTTTGCAGCAACTGGATATATTCTAAAGGGGTCCGTATTCCCAACGGCCTCATCACCGTCTTGCTGAAGTTATAGTGGTCGGGGTTGTACTGTCCGGATCCAGTCAGGCAGCCGGAACGTCGGGTTTTGGCCACGAGCTGGGACCACTGGGAAGCGGCCCGCCACGCGGACCATGAGACCCATGCCAAGGCCGTGATCACTACTTTCTGGGTGAGTTCTCTTTAGAAGCACAAGTCCATTCTAGTTTCAAGAATAATTTAACTCATGGCTTCTTCCATTCTTGTTTCATGCATGATTGTAGTAATTCTATCGAGTTCTTCTGGAGCATAGGGCTAGAGCGGACCAGATCGTGCTGCGCCAATGCAAGAAGAAGGCCCGCCAGATGCAGTACGAGGTGCGCTATGTGGCCATCTCCACATACTACCACGACGTTCTTGGTGTGAAGATGACCAAGGAAGAAGCGTGGAGGATGGGCATTACCTTGGAGAGGCCCGAGTTCTTGGCGGTAAGTATAAAAGATTTTTCATTATACTTTCATATATTATGCTTTCATTATGCTTTCATTACGTTGTGGTACATTATGCTTTATGCTTTATGCTTCCATAACACCAATTTGGACACACCTACATGCCATTATGCTTTTATTATGTAGGTGTGTCCAAATTGGTGTTATGGAAAAGACGAGTCCTGGGCGGCATTGGTGGATCTTTGGTGTGATGAGGATGGAGCCTGGGCGGCTATGAGAACCAAAAATAAGGCTAACCGAGGGACGGAGGGAGTACATGCTCAGGGAAACCAAAACCACTATCTCCACAAGGCAGTTAAAGTATGACTAACCCCATTAAACATTCTTCGTCTACTATTTACCATCACTTTCTTATGTATGACTAACCTCTGTTTGGTGGTGCAGGAGGAGAAACTGAAGCGGCCGCTCTCACACATGCAGGCGTGGGAGATCGCCCATACGCGGAAGGACCACAAGCCTGGCGAGCCCAAGTACTACGGCAAGAAGACCACAGGGAGGAAGAAGGCCTACTCCGAAGCGTATCTGAAGTTACATCCTGACACACCTGACCCCATTGCGGCGCCTCTGGACGACATGGCGGTGGTGAGGATGGGGCCCAAGGAGCACGGTCGGGAGGCGGTTCTCGATGCTGTGATCACTCCTAGTATCTCCTACACACAGCTTCATCGGATCAACCCGAGCCTGAGCCAGCGCACGAGCCAGCCAGTGACCAGTGCACAGTCCCTCTTTCAGGAGCAACAATCTGTAAGTATTCTCCCTCTTATCATCATTGCTCACTTTATTTTCCGCATTTAGTAGTTTTATGAGTTCCAGCATATCATACCGAGGCCTACATGGAGTACACACGCCAGGAGACCATGGCGTGGCATCAGAGGCTTTATGAACACCAAGTGCATAGGGATAGCCAGATGCAGCAGGCTTTTCAGGAAATGGCGGCCGGCAGGTGTCCTCAGTTCCCTCCAGCACAATGCCCTCCAGCACAACCAGTGCTACTGAGCTTTGAGGAGTTTGTGGCACAGAACACTGGCCCCTCGCTGGTTAGTTCATCCCCAATCTATTCACCCAAAGCATGCCATGCCTTTAAACACAGTCATATATCCCGTTAATATGTCTTTTCAACATCCAGGGAACAGGTGGATCTACTGTTGGCGGTGGTCTTCGCAGCACTTCGGAGACACGGAGCCCGACCACTCCGATCCACGGAGGCGGAGGCGGAGGTGGAGGCGGTCTTGGCGGTAGCGCTGCCACTAGCAATGACGACCTGGGCTTCGGTGCTCTTGGCGGTGACGACCTCCGGTTGCTCGACGTCTTGGCGCTTAAGCCTTGTGTGTGGTGATGATGCTTGAGATGACTCGTGTGTGGTGATGATCATTTAGATGACTTGTGTGCTTTTCTATATGCTTATGCTTATGTTGGTTGTGATGATGATCATTTAGAGACTTGTGTGTGATCATGCTTATGCAATTATTGTTGTGATGATGCTTATGCTTAAGTTCGTTGATATGTGCTGATATGTGCTGCTGATATGTGTTGTTATTTGAATTGAACTGATTTGAAAACAAACAGAAAAAAGAAAAAAAAAAGAAAAAGAAAACTATGCCGACGGCTGTGCCGTCGGCATAGGGCTGGCGTGAGCTCCCAGTAGCTGACACGTGACACCTATGCCGACGGCGTAGCTGTCGGCTTAGTTTAAAAACTGTGCCGACGGCTAGGCCGTCGGCATAGGTCCCACGTGTCAGCTACTGGGAGCTCTGTATGAAGGAATATGCCGACGGCATGGCCGTCGGCTTAGTTTCAAACTATGTCGACGGCCCAGCCGTCGGCATATCCCTGGTCCACGAGCAGCGACTGGTCGCCACGTGGCACACCTATGCCGACGGTCTAGCCGTCGGCATAGTTTTTGACTAAGCCGATGCTAGGCCGTCGGCATAGGGGTGCCATGCGGCGACCAGTCGTTGGGCAAACTTGACGGCGGCCGCCGTTAGGCATGATTGTTGCCGACGGCAAGGGCCGTCGGCATAGATGTACGGCCCCCATTGGGAAAGCATCTATGCCGACGGCCTCCCTGGCTATGCCGACGTATATGTTGCCGACGGCCCTATGCCGACGGGGGCCGTTGGCATAGGTCTGTCCCGACGGGACTCAGGGCTATGCCGACGGCCCTGGCCGTCGGCATAGGGGGCGATTCTGGTAGTGTAGCGGCGATGGTCCTTCCTCCTAGAGTTTATCCTGCAACAACTTAACCATGCCTTGTGCAGGCATAAAACTTTGTTTGGATTTGTGATATACTTGGTGCCTGTAATAACTGTTTGAACTCTGCAATTACCTTTTCGTGCTTGATTTTCTTCTTGCTTGCCTTCGTGCTCTGCGTCGGCAGGGCCAAGCCCCGCGCATACCTTGGTCGCCGTTAGATCTTAGGTCGTGATGCGTGGACAAACCCAAGTGGCGAGGGACTACGTGACTAGTGAGGCCCCTAAGTCGTGATGCTTAAGGGTCCCCCTTGACGTGCGAGCAGCCCACATCAAGGAAACATGGGCGACGACGAGGTTAACCCGAGGCCCTTCATACCTTTTCTCGTCAGCCTACGTGTGGGTGGCACGCGAGAAAACCCGACACCGGGAACTTGGTGAGGTGGCATGCGCGGGGGCAGGCCTGGGAGCCAGGTCTTGGCCTGAGCGTAGGCGCTATGTCCAGTCCTCTCTCGCGGACAGTCCAGGGGAAGTGTAAGTGCATCTAGTGCCACCCCTAGTTGATTTTGGAGTATTGACGACAAACCTGGTTGAGGGACTAATGTGTTTGTGAGAATTGCAGGATAACACAAGTAGAAGTCCCTCATTGATTCGGTTCTCCTACCAGAGATGACCCCTAAAAATGTATGAAGACATTAAAGTCAAAGGTGGTATGTGAAGACATTCACTTTGAACACTATGACAAGAGAAGACATCACGTGAAGACTATGGAGCACGAAGACTTAGTTGTTTCGTCATTCTTTTTCTTCTTTGTTGAGTCATAGGAACCACCGTACTGCTAAGTGGGGTCCAAGAGAACCATTCAGAATGACTGAAGTGATGCTTAACCAAAATCCTATGTCTTCGAGCGAAGACAATGAGAGCAAATCTTATCCAGAGCTGGATAAGTCAGCTTTGCTGGTAGCCCAAGTAAAGTTGTCGTGTGTGTTTGAAATCTAACCGTTGGAACACATGTCAGTTCCTTAGTGACCCAGGGTCATTTCGGACAAATCAGGTTGGGTTGCCTAGTGCCTATAAATAGCCCACCCCCTACAACCATAAACGGTTGGCTGCTCAGAGTTAGTGCACGGCTTTTGACATTTGAGAGCAACCCACCTTGAAGCCTTTGAGAGAGAAATCCTTGCGAGGACAAAGCCCTAAACACCCAGAGCCAAAGAGTGTTAGGCATCACTGATGTCTTCCTGTCTGTGTGATCTAAAGACTTATTACACTTGAGGATTGTGAATCCTCCGGCCGGTTAGGCGTCGCGTTCTGAGCATCCAAGAGTCATTGTGGATCGCCGGTGAACGAAGTCTGTGAAGGTTTGGAAGTCTGCCTTGAAGACTTACCAGAGTGATTGGGCGAGGACTCGGTGTCCTTAGCTCAAGGGGAATAAGGTGAAGACACGGTCTTCTGAGTTGAATCTCAGCCTCCCTAACCAGACATACAGTTGTCACAGCAACTGGAACTAGTCCAACAAATCATTGTCTTCAACGAGTCACTGGTTCTATCCTTCCCATCTCTTTATTTATAGTTGGTCCTTGTGAAGCCATTGTCTGTTTACATTATCTTTTGTCTTCACTGAGTGACTGCTTGTTCTGATTGGCTTCATACTATCTTCCTACCTGATTCATACTACCTAGCTGCCATTAGTCGTTGTGCTTTCACTTCATTGAATACTTGACTATGGCTTGCTTAGTGTAGTCTACCTTCCGCTGCATGGTAATAGGTTTATTTCTACCGTTTGTCTTTGAAACTCCCATGTTTTGAAGACTTTCTTAAAAATCACCTATTCACCCCCTCTAGTCGATCACTAGCACTTTCAATTGGTATCAGAGCGTGGTACTCCCTTGTTCTGTGTGATTCGGTTTAACCACTTGGATTTTTAGCTATGTCGACTACAGGGATAATCAAAGTCTCCATTGCGTGCCCAGTCTTCGATGGAACTGAATATCCCTACTGGAAGAATAAGATGCGCATGCATCTTGAAGCCATTGATGTCGACCTCTGGTATGTCGTCAAGAATGGCGTCCCCAAGGCTGGTGAAGGTGTCATCGCTGCTGATGTCAAGAAGTTCATTCAACTGGACTCCACGATCAAGAACATCATCTATGGTCATCTGACCAAAGGACAGTATGGCCGTGTGAGTGCTCTGGAAACATCTAAGCTAGTCTGGGACAGGCTCTCCAAGGTCAACGAAGGCGTCTCAACCCAGAGAAATCAATGAATCAGTGTCCTTCGCAACCTCTTCAACCGCTTCAAGAGAAACGACAATGATAATGTTCAGCTCACGTTTGATCGACTCACTGACATCACAAATGAACTTCGAGCCCTTGGCGCTACTGAGATCACCAAGCGTGAAGTCATCAAGACACTCCTGAGATCACTTGACATCTCGTTTGACACCCTAGCCCTGATGATTCAAGAACGTCCTGACTTCAAGACACTCGATCCGTCTAACATACTTGAAAGGCTCAACACACATGAGTTTCAGCTTTCTGAGAAAAGAGACATCTACGGTCCCAACTATGGGCGAACTCATGCCCTGAAGGCAAAAGCTGTCTCCTCATCTGAAGAAGAATCTGACAGCAGTTCTGATGATCCTGAAGACATTGGAAAGGAGTTTGCTATGCTTGTGAAGAAGTTCCAAAAATTCACCAAGAAGAAAGGCTTCAGAAAGTCTTCACGATCAAGCTCAAGGAATGATGAAGCTTCTTCTCATGACTACAAGAAGAGAACATGCCGCAAGTTCAAGAAACCCGGCCACTACATCTCTGAGTGTCCGCAGTGGGACAATGAGAACAAGAAGAAGAAGAAGAAGAAGAAGAGCAAGGAGTATGATTCTGACGACAAGAAGAAGAAGAAATACTCAAAGTCTTCTTCCAAGTCTTACTCAAAGTCTTCATCACACAAGAAGAGCTCATCTGGCAAGGCTCGTGCATTCGTTGGCAAGGAAATGAATTCAGAGGAGGAGTCCGCTTCTGAGGAGGCGGAGATGGAGTCCGAGGAGGAGTCCGATTCTAGTGTTGCAAGTCTGGCTACAGCATACGTTGCCAAGTCCATCTTCAACACTGAAGACAATGGCTTCATCACCGACGCCGATGCAAATGACAAGGACTACTCCGCTCCCACCTATTGCTTCATGGCACGCGGTGCCAAGGTAAACAAACGCACTACTCACTATCAAACATCCAGTGAAGATGACTATGATTGTGGTTCCAAACCCAGCTACAAAACACTTGCTAAAATTGCAACTGAACAACATAAAGCTATGGAACATATTCAAAAACTGTTAGACAAAAGCGATGACCTGTTAGACGCTGAAATGACTCGATCTCAGTCCTTAATTGAAGACATAAAAAATCTTCATGTTAAGTATGAGGAACTTGAAGGTCGTCATGAAACGCTCTCAACAACTCATGAAAAGCTTTCCTATGATTATCTTCAAAGGAAGCAAGATCTTGAGAAATTGAGAGCGGCTCATGAAGATCTTCAAAAGGAAAATGAGTCACTTTGCGCCAAACAGATCAGTTCCGCTCAAGAAGGATTTGAACCACCATGTCTTAAATGCATTGAGCATGACAATGCTACTTCTGTTGCTGGATGTTCTACTGCTGCTACTATTGCGATATCTTCAACTGTTGATGTGGTAACTAACCCCTCTGCTGAGGATACCACTGCTATTGCTGATGAAAATGCTAGGTTGAAGACATTGCTTGAAATAGGGATGTACAAAAGTCTCAAAGGGCATCAGACACTATGTGATGTCCTCAAAAGGCAGATCCTGAACCGAAACCCTAGGAAAGAGGGTCTTGGGTTCGAAAGGAAAATGAATGCTGATGGCTCTTATTGGAAACCTGAGCAGTACCCCAAAACCACATGGGTTGCTACAAAGGAACCTTCAGTGGTTCCATCCACCCTGTCTGGCTTCACTTGTGCTAATCCCATTGTTATTGATGAGTCCTTTGATGCAAACTATTAACTGTTTAAGAATCAGAATGGTGAAGTGTTTGCCAGGTATATTGGTACTAACTGCAGGAATGGGCCTCCTATGAAGAAAGTCTGGGTGCCAAAAAAGTGGTTGGAGAATCTTCCTCTGAATGTCGTCATGACACCACAAGTGAAGAAGACAAACCCCAGACCACAGGCTTCATATGGTCCAAAGGCTTCATACAGGCAAAGGACTCACCTGAGTCGCACTAACGCAAATGTTTTGTAGGGAAACCATACCCAGGCCTATGAATATGAGCGCGTTTCATCGAACCGCCATGTTCATAAGACCAAGAACTACTCTGCTTATTCTTATGAGTACTATTGTCCACCTGCAAGACTAATTTCTAGGGCTCCAAAGCCAAAGTTCTCAGATGCTGCACTTAGACTCATTGCTTCGAAGCCACCTTTGAAGATGTGGGTGGCTAAGAAAGCTTAACTCTCTTTTGCAGGGAAGGGTCTCCAGCCGAAAATCAAATTCATCTGAAGCTATTGCTGGGGACCTTAAACATCTTGTAGGGCGCAAGATCAAATGCCCAAATGGTCTTATTATGTATATTGTTCCTGAATCGCTTGCTACTTGCCCTATCAGTCCTAACCTCGATCTAAGCTTTCATAATCCACTTGCTCGTCAAATGTTTATGCTTCACAATTCTCTTTGTGAAGCCTATCCCCCTAACTACACTGTAGGGTATGACACCAGCTGCTTCAGAATGGATTATTGATAGTGGGTGTACTAATCACATGACTGACAAGCGAAGTCTTCTCATGGACTCAACTTTATGTCCATCTGACAAGAGTCACATCACATTCGCTGATACTAGTAAAAGCAAGGTATTGGGTCTAGGTAGAGTTGCAATCTCAAGGGATCAACACATGGATAAAGTGATGCTTGTTGAATCTCTTGGTCTCAACTTAATGTCTGTCTCAATGCTTTGCGATTTAAACATGATTGTGATATTTGGAAAATATCGTTGCCTTGTTCTAATGGAATCTGACAAGTCTCTAGTCTTTGAAGGGTATCGGAAAGATGATTTGTACGTGGTAGATTTCTCAGCAGGACCACAGCTTGCCGTATGTCTTCTAGCAAAAGCTTAAGAATGCTGGCTCTGGCATTGGAGGCTAGGGCATGCTGGCATGAGGAACTTACACACTCTTGCAAAGGAGAAACATGTCATAGGCATCGAGGATGTCAAGTGCAAGAAGGATCACTTATGCGGTGCTTGTGAAGCAGGAAAGATGACGAGGGCCAAGCATCCCACGAAGACAATCATGACAACGACTCAACCCTTCGAACTGCTCCACATGGACCTCTTCGATCCCACTAACTACTCAACTCTTACTACTACTGCTTGTCTCTATGTCTTTGTTACTATCGATGATTATTCAAGATATACTTGGGTGCATATAATCCTCTACAAGACTGAAATGCAGGATGTCTTCAGACGCTTCGCCAATCGAGCCATGAACAACTATGGCGTCAAGATCAAGCACATCAGAAGTGACAATGGCACTGAATTCAAGAACACTAGCCTCGACACTTATCTTGATACTTTGGGCATCACTCATGAATTCTTAGCTCCGTACACGCCGCAGTAGAATGGCATCGCGGAACGCAAAAACAGAACACTTATTGAGATGGCCCGGACGATGCTCGATGAATACAAGAGTCCAAGAAAGTTCTGGCCTGAAGACATTGATCCTGCATGCCATATCATCAACCGTGTTTATCTTCATAAGCTTCTGAACAAAACATCCTATGAGCTCCTCACTGGTAAGAAGCCAAATGTCAGTTACTTCAGAGTATTTGGTGCCAGGTGCTGGATCAAGGATCCACATCACACCTCAAAATTTGCACCGAAAGCACATGAAGGTTTTATGCTTGGATACGGAAAGTACTCGCACTCCTACAGAGTCTTCAACCTCTTTCACAATAAAGTGGTTGAAACTGTGGATGTGCGGTTTGATGAGACTAACGGCTCACAAAGAGAGCACCTGACAAATGTGCTTGATGAAGTTCCATCCAGTGAAACCATCAAGCTCATGGGAACTGGAGAAATCATACCATCTGAAGCTCAGCCTCAAGAAGAACTCATCATATCTGTACCTAATCAACCTGAAGACAATGTTCAGCCTGAAGACAATCCTTCTAACGATGACAATGATCAAAAAGAGCAAAATCTTCGTCCTGTTCATCCTCGTGTTGCAAATGAAGTATAGATTGAGAGAATAATTGATAGCATCAATGCACCAGGTCCACTCACTCGTTCAAGGGCAACACAACTAGCAAATTTCTGTGGGCACTTCACATTCATCTCAATATCTGAACCTAAGAAAGTTGATGAAGCCTTCATGGAACCTGAATGGATTCAAGCTATGCAAGAAGAGCTTCAACAGTTTGAGTTGAATAATGTATGGGAACTGGTCAAGCGTCCTGATCCTCATAGGCACAATATCATAGGCACTAAATGGATATATCGCAACAAGCAAGATGAGCATGGTTAAGTTGTCAGAAACAAAGCTCGTCTCGTTGCTCAAGGATACACTCAAGTTGAAGGAATTGACTTCGATGAAACATTTGCTCCTGTGGCTAGGCTTGAAGCTATACGCATACTGCTGGCCTATGCAAATCATCATAACATTCTTCTATATCAAATGGATGTGAAGAGCGCCTTTCTCAATGGATTGAAGAAGAAGTGTATGTTGCACAACCGCCTGGCTTTGAAGATCCAAAACATCCTGACATGGTTTACAAGCTCAACAAGACACTGTATGGCCTTAAACAAGCCCCTCGAGCTTGGTATGACACACTCAAAGACTTCCTGAAGAGCAAAGGCTTCAAACCTGGTTCACTGGGTCCCACTCTCTTCACTAAGACATATGATGGTGAACTGTTTGTGTGCCAAATATATGTGGATGACATTATCTTTGGCTGCACTAACCAGAAATACAGTGAAGAGTTTGGATATATGATGCAAGAGCAATATCAGATGTCCATGATGTGTGAGCTGAAGTTCTTCCTTGGTCTTCAAATACGACAGCAACGCAACGGCATCTTCATATTTCAAGAGAAATATCTCAAAGATTGCCTGAAGAAGTTTGGAATGCAAGACTGCAAAGGCTACACGACGCCAATGCCAGCTAAACACCATCTGGGTCCCGACGACAATGGTAAAGAGTTCGATCAAAAGGTATACCACTCCATGATTGGTTCTTTGCTTTATTTATGTGCATCTAGGCCAGATATCGTGCTTAGTGTTTGCATGTGTGCCCGGTTCCAAGCGACACCAAAGGAATTGCATCACTTAGCTGTGAAGCGAATTCTTCGATATTTGGCTCACACCCCAACACTAGGATTATGGTATCCAAAGGGCTCAGTGTTTGATCGAGTTGGATTCTCGGATGCTGATTATGCTGGTGACAAAGTGGATTGCAAGTCTACATCAGGCACATGTCACTTTCTGGGACGATCACTTGTATGTTGGTCTTGAAAGAAGCAGAACTGTGTATCTCTCTCCACTTCTGAATCTGAATACATTGCTGCTGGATCTTGCTGCGCTTAGCTTCTATGGATGAAGCAAACACTCAAGGACTATGGCATTCATCCGAAGCAAGTGCCACTCTACTGCGACAACAAAAGCGCCATGAAGATCGCTAACAACCCAGTTCAACACTCGAAGACAAAGAACATTGAAATTCGTCATCACTTTCTCAGAGATCATGTCATGAAGGAAGATATTGATATCATACACGTCAACACTAAAGAGCAACTGGCAGATATCCTCACAAATCCCTTGGATGAGAAAAGGTTTTGCAAGTTACGATGTGAGCTAAATATCTTGGAATCCTCAAATGTCCTGTGATCAGGCACACTTCCTAACACTTGTGCATGTTGATGACTTAGATGTGCAACACACGAAGTAATGTATGTCTTCGATCAATGAAGACTTGCATTCTGAGTGTGAATACATTAACATGGAATTTGACTTCGAAGCGCCACGATAATTGTGCGCCATGTCTGGATCCAATACTTCCTATACGGTGGGTAACGCCACCACCAAATTCTTCCCTAAGAAGTGTTTCTCACACGGCGTTACATTTGCAAAGTCTTCATTTTCTGTTTGTCTTCAGTGTTAACATGGCTTCACATTTATCTTCAACATACTGATTTGGTTTCTCTCCTCTACAGCATTCACTTATAGCTATGGCTTCTTGCTGAATCTTTTGAACTAAGTGAATGTGATCGGACCCTAATCCCTCTATGGTTCTTTCCTAAGTATATCTATCCAAATCATATGCATTCTATTGACACTGTCAAAATGTCTTCTCTACGTCCTTGTCAGCAGAACACACAGAGACAAATATTAATGCGTTTTCAATGCTAAATCCTTCCACCTGAAACCCGAAGAAGTGAGAACAACCACCCAACAATCCAGGCGTGCATGGGAACGTGGAACAACCTCCGATGTGTTGCATGATAGCCACGTGTCCTTCAGATGTGAACCGCCAGGGGCACCTGTGTAATAACACTGTGCCGTCCCTATCCCTATAAATACACGCCTCACCCCAGTCATTATCTCTTCTTCCACTCTCGCACAAACCCTAGCGCCACCGCTAGCCCTCGATGACGCCGGCGACGAAGCGCTTAGCTGCCGCGACCTCACCGACGCCATCCTCACGCCGACCGCGGACATCGACTTCTCCGCCGTCGCCGTAGGTGTCCTCCGTCCCCAAGTTAGGGCACGGACAATCGAACTGCTCGGCCTCCTCTCCCACTCCGTCTAGCAGTTCCTCGTGTGGTAAATAAAACCTCCTTTTTAAAGTCCTTTTGATCCGATAGATCCATCCTTTTCGACAACAAGTAGTTTCTGTTCACACATGTTGGATCTATCTCATACTGCATCTCATAACATGCCTAGTATATTCACTTATGCTTCACAAAGTAGTTAGATTCCTCACTTGTACTTATTTGTGGATTCGTACAAATCTGGAACCAACTCTCTACCTATGAGTGAATGTCTTCGCACTATGAGGTCAGTGTCTTCTAGACTGATTTATCTTCAAAAATCTTCTGAGAATGCATATGACCTCTTCCCCTTTCCTCGCACCTTTAATGCTGTCACAGGAACATGTCCGTGGGAGAATCCCTTGGTTCTCATAGTCTGCATTCATTTGCAGAGTTCTTACAACATCATATAAATTCTCCTGAAGCCAGTTCTTGTCTGACCAGTAGATGGAAGACTTTGACAGTTTTGAAGCCTTCCAGTCTAAACTTCATGGCCACAGAGAAATCTGGAAGGAAGGGTGGCAGACAGCGTCGTGGCAACACCTCAAGAGATTTGCCTCCTGACCTCTATGAGCTGTACAAGACAGATCCAGAGGAGGACTACAATCAGCGGAAAACCCGAATCCAATGGATTCGAAGATATTGGGCAGAACAATGGTTAAAGTAAAGGTTCGTAACCCAGGAGTATGCTAAGCAAAACGCCATCAAGCGACCATGGGGAGACATCTTGTACAGAAATCTTTAACCCAGATCCAGAGCTGAAGCCATTGAACAAGGCTTCTATCCTTGCATGGTCTATGGACCACAGCCTGCCGATGCAGATCCATCTTTGCTGCTATGGTGCCGTGACGACAATCTGTTCAAGTGCAACTTCCAGTTTGCCAAGAACTCGGCCAAAGCAAACAAGAAGTCATGGGGACTAGACTTCAATCCAGGCCCCTCTGCTCCTCGTGCTGACGGCACACGCGAAGCTGAACCCAATCTGGTTGGGCCCTTCTATAACTTAGAAGGTCTCATTACTCACATACAGGTTCAAGGGGCAGTCGTGGACCAACCTGCAGACGACGCTAAATCTGACGAAGCGCCTGCACCACCGAAGCCAAAGAAGCTGAAGAAACCTAAGGCTTCGACGCCTGCCCCTGCACCAAAGGTTTCACGGGCGAAGCCTCTAGCCACTGCACCTCCTGAACATAGTGTGCAGTCTGAAGATCTGTCACGCATCTCCATGCCCTCCAAAGTGAAGATTCCCATGCAACCCACCAGCCAAGCACTGACCCTTGCTGCTGTTCTGCGCAACGAGAATGACGCCATTGATCTGTCCAGCGACGACGACCTTGGCGATGACGCTCTTGAGCAGTTGATCAAGAGCAAGCAAGAGGCAGAAATCTTCAATGACCTTCCTCTCTTTGTTGTTGAAATCATCAACACGTTCATTGATGAGTGGTTTGACAGCCCAAATGTTAGCTTTGATGATCTTCAGCTTCCCATTGGCCTTAGCGTCGCCTTCCACGGAGCCATTGCTGCTGAGCTGGCTCTAGCTCAGAAAATTGTCGAGGTGAAGCATAAGATAGATTATGAAAAAGCTCAGTTCAAGAAGCATATGGACAAGCTCAATGTTGAAGACATTCAGAACTTCCAGACCATGATGCATGAGCTCAAGGAAGCATTCCGAACCGAACGCGAAGAAGCCAAAGGTTCTCATGAGCGCATGAAGGATCTTGCTGCTAAATGTGTTCAGGGATACAATGAAGCTGAAAAGCGCAAGGCCTTGGGCGACCAGGCATCGACCCTAGAATGGCGGCCAAGAAGAAGAAGAAGCCATCTGTGGCAGAACCCGAAGCACCAAGGCGGGAAGTACATCCAATTGTCTTCCCAGCCAATATGACAGGCTCGAAGCCTAAGGTCCCCACAGTGGCTTCAGAAGTGAAGAAAACAAGGGCAGCTAAAGCGGATCCTAGAAAGCGCAAAACCAAGGCCACCACTGATGATGCTCCTCGAAGTAAGAAACGCAAAACCAAGAAGAGAGATCGGGCTGCTCCCACAGAGCCCCTTGAGGTCGAGCGAATCTCAGTGGCTCGTCCTGCGTCTGAACATCCAGAACGCCAAGTAATAGTTCATGAGCCTGCTTCCCCAGAGGCTCCTAAAGCTGAAGACAATCCAGCTGTTGACCCCACCACAGCTAAAGACATTGGTCCTCATGACAATGTTGAAGATGATGAAGTCCTTCCTCAGATCGAGCACCAGTTGGTATCATCGTCTGTGCTCACGCACGGCGAACTCATCAGCATTGGTCGTCCTCTGACGCCAACTGCTCAGGATGCATCGTGGGCTGATCACCCACAACGACAAGACACCCCAAGTTCTCCCCAACCACAAGTCACCTCACCCGTGCAAGATGATGATGACTTTGAGACCCAGCAAACTCCATCTCCTCAAGCATCGCCAGCATTATGCAGGCTTCGCAAAGGACCAAGGCCCCAAGTCACTCCCACTATGCACGTGTCTGAGTCGGAATCCAAAATGGCTGAAGATATTCCGGCTGCATTAGCCGATGAAGAAGAAGAACCAAGAGTTGAAGCAGATAGCGTTGCTACACCCCTGTCCCACCAAGATGTTGTTTTCGAGGAGAATGTGTCCGACCCTCCAGCTCCTGAAGTCAAGGTAAACAATCCTGAGGCGGCCACCAACATCAACACTGAAGACAATGACGTTGTCATGGCTGAAGCTAATGTGGCGCCTGAAGCTACTTCGGTGCCAGAAGTACAAGCACCTAAAGCCATTGCAGCACCTGAAGCCAATGTGGCCCTTGAAGACCAGATCAACCACAACGTCAATGCTCCTGTACCCCCTCCAAGACCTCATACAATTGAGCTGGCATTTGATCGTGGTCAGCCTGTTATGGTCCGATGGCCCATTTTGGTTCCTCCACCTGCTACGGGTCCCCAATTTGACTATTATGTCGAGCACAGACCTCCCGTCCAGAAGCCCAAGCGAATACTTCCACGATTCACAGGCACTGCAACTTCACCTGGGGTCTTCAATGTGAATGGCTTCGTGGCACACAACACCTTCTTCAATAGCGCCAAGAACCCTTACACCAAACCTCGCATTTCATCAAATCGGTTCTGGAGCTATCAGCAGCGCAGCTACTATTCCCGCATCTTATACAATCAAGGGCGCATATTTCCACATATGCGTCTCGACACTAAAGCTATAGCTGGCCTGCCCTGCCTCGAAGAAGCGTTGGATTGCTTCAGAGATGCTGGACTGCTGCAGTTTGTCACAGATAAGGAACACTGGAATGAAGAGCTTCTGCTACAGTTCTATGCAACTCTTCACATTCGAGGCTACAACAGGGATCCAAAGACTTGGGTCCTTGAGTGGATGACAAGCAATGTCCATCATGAAGCCAAAGCTCTTGATATCATTGAGCTCACAGGCCTGCCCACTCCCGGTGAATACTACGAACCAGGTTGTCAACAACACCAGAATGCCTTGGAAAGCATCTTTTAGAAGCCAGAACCCAACATGAGCCAAATGTTGAGCATGATGAAGCCTTTGCCTCACGACGCTGACTATCCATCTGAATTCTTTGTTGAAGACCTAGAGTATCTGCCTCGCACCATTTATCATATCATCAGAAAAACTCTATGGCCCGTCAAAGGACATTCATCTGCAGCGAAACTTGAAGGAGCAATGAAGACTTTCGTCTTCTGTATCTTCAATGGCATCAGCTTCAATGCTCAAGACTTCTTCATCAAGTAGTTGGCTGCATCATGCTCCGACATTTTTGGTCTGAAGTTCTATGCTCCATGGGTAATGCCACTTATCAAGCTTCACTCTGCCATTAACTATCAGCCGTCTACGCGCAATCATCTTGTCTTCTTGCCAGAGGTTGATCTGTCTGTTGAAGCTATTTACCCAGAGCCTGCTAAGGACCCCATTTATCTTCACAATGTTGATCACCAAAGCTTCACCCAGCCCATTGAAGGAGTTCAGGAAGTCTCACGCGTTTATCCCTTGGTTGGCAACACACGTGCCCCTCACACTCAAACTGATGCCACTAGTAGCACCATTGCGCAAAGGCCTCACAGGCGATCTCGTGTCCTAAATGACCGAGAGCTTCTTGTCGCGGTACACTAGAAACAGGACAAACATCACGACTGGCTTAAGCGTCAGATGCAAAGCCTCTTGGTGGATGTCAACCGCATTCGCGATCTTGCCACCAAGAATGCCTTTGTCACTCACGAAACCTGTCGGAGGTTGTGGAAGAGTTTGACATTGCTTAGTGCTGAAGCTGATCTGCAAGACGATGGCTTCACCGAACGATTCAAGTTTGACTCAACTCCTCCCAGGAATGCTCACTTGCGTCGAACTCCCTCACTTGAAGACTCTGACTATTCATCCTCCACTGCGATAGTGACTACCAGAGTCATTGATGACCAAGATGATGCAACTTCACCTCCTCTAGCTTCAACACGTGTCGACACTGCACCAAGTTCTTCTGCACCACCGGACCTCAACGACGACCATGTTGCCTCGCCTGCACCTCATGGGAAGGAGTAGGCGCTCTATGTCTTCAAACCTTTTTGGTCCTTACTGACAGAAGGGGGAGAAGCATATGAGTTGATAGTTTTCAAGCGGGTCCATATGGGTGGTTGCTTTACCTTTTGCTACTTTTGCCAAGTGCTTACAACTCGTGCTTTTCGATACATATGGTTCTTTGAGTTGTAACACTTAAACTCGATGGTCGTCTGCTACTTATTTGATATTTTGTGATGCGATGATAAATTCTGCATGTGCGATGATAACTTCCACACTTAGGTCATTTTGCAGACGTCCATTTTTCATTATGCATGTCATTATCTTTGTTACATCAAATCATGCATGATGAATTGTCATCATAAGTTGAAGAGGATCTCCACAAGTACAACCTGCCATGTGCATTTGCATTCCAAGAGCAAATTACTTATATGCACATCTTCAGGGGGAGCCTTTGCCAGTTATGAAGACAATACCCTATCCTTTACAATTTCACATATTTTATTCCCCGTTGAAAACTTCCACCAGTTTGTCATCAATCACCAAAAAGGGGAGATTGTAAGTGCATCTAGTGCCACCCCTAGTTGGTTTTGGAGTATTGACGACAAACCTGGTTGAGGGACTAATGTGTTCGTGAGAATTGCAAGATAACACAGGTAGAAGTCCCTCATTGATTCGGTTTTCCTACCAGAGATGACCCCTAAAAATGTATGAAGACATTGAAGTCAAAGGTGGTATGTGAAGACATTCACATTGAAGACTATGACAAGAGAAGACATCGCGTGAAGACTATGGAGCACGAAGACTTAGTTGTTTCGCCGTTCTTTTTCTTCTTTGTTGATTCATAGGAACCACCGTACTGCTAAGTGGGGTCCAAGAGAACCAGTCAGAATGACTAAAGTGATGCTTAACCAAAATCCTATGTCTTCGAGCGAAGACAATGAGAGCAAATCTTATCCAGAGCTGGATAAGTCAGCTTTGCTGGTAGCCCAAGTAAAGTTGTCGTGTGTGTTTGAAATCTGACCGTTGGAACACGTGTCAGTTCCTTAGTGACCCAGGGTCATTTCGAACAAATCAGGTTGGGTTGCCTAGTGGCTATAAATAGCCCACCCCCTACAACCATAAACGGTTGGCTGCTCAGAGTTAGTGCACGACTTTTGTCATTTGAGAGCAACCCACCTCGAAGCCTTTGAGAGAGAAATCCTTGCAAGGACAAAGCCCTAAACACCCAGAGCCAAAGAGTGTTAGGCATCACTGAAATCTTCGTGTCTGTGTGATCTGAAGACTTATTACACTTGAGGACTGTGAATCCTCCAGCCAGTTAGGTGTCGCGTTCTAAGCATCCAAGAGTCATTGTGGATCGCCGGTGAACAAAGTCTGTGAAGGTTTGGAAGTCTGCCTTGAAGACTTACCAGAGTGATTGGGCGAGGAATAAGGTGAAGACATGGTCTTCTGAGTTGAATCTCAGCCTCCCTAACTAGACGTACAGTTGTCACAACAACTGGAACTGGTCCAACAAATCATTGTCTTCAATGAGTCACTGGTTCTATCCTTCCCATCCCTTTATTTACAGTTGGTCCTTGTGAAGTCATTATCTGTTTGCATTATCTTTTGTCTTCACTTAGTGACTGCTTGTTCTGATTGGCTTCATACTATCTTCCTACCTGATCCATACTGCTAGCTGCCATTAGTCGTTGTGCTTTCACTTCATTGAATACTTGACTATGGCTTGCTTAGTGTAGTCTACCTTCCGCTGCATGGTAATAGGTTTATTTCTATCGTTTGTCTTTGAAACTCCCATGTTTTGAAGACTTTCTTAAAAATCGCCTATTCACCCCCCTCTAGTCGATCACTAGCACTTTCAGGAAGGCTTCGAGTATTGTCGCCTGAAGAGCCAAGAGGTCATCCTAAGGTTGATGCTACACGTAGGGTGCCCTCAGTTGTTTGTCCACCAGCATGGAGCATGGGGCTTCCACTAGGCGTGGACATGGTCATATTGCGACAGTATCCGCCAGCGCTTAGCATGGGGCTTCCACTGGCGTGGGTAAGGAGCTCTGTGCTAGAGTCTCCGGGTGTGTACAGCCCCGTTTCATTCGTACACGTGGCTGGCACGGTAGAACTTTGAGGAGGTGTATCTGGAAACTAGTGAGCCAACGCGGGGCTTCGGAGGTCCTACCTCAAGGTGGGTTGCGCCTGGTTTTGGGCGTGAGGCGCACTTATGGAACCTGGGTGATGGGGGCGACCTGCGTCGGGCGAACGTCCGGAGGTCATCACATGAGAAGGCCAAACAACAAGGACCCATAGGAGCTGACGTGGACGGGGCCGGTCCGCTAGACAGAGCTCGGTCGCTTGGGTTTATCAAAGCTAGATGGACAGACACGAGCATAGACGACGTGGCAAGTCTTCTCATGCAATAATATATGGAAGGACACCCGACGTGTGGCTTCCGCGGCAGCGAAGCACCAGATCGCGGTTGTACGCATCGGGTCATGCGCCCTCATTCACCCACTTGGGATTAGCTCATGCCAGGACAAGGCACCAAGGACCCCAAGAGGTGACGTGCATGGGAGCTAGCCCACGAGACAGATCTCGATCGCTTGGATTTAACAACGTTAAACGGATTGACCTAAGCACAGACACCATGCCAGCCCTTAATCATGAGGTGGTCGAGGGCGGGATTACGAGGGCGCGGCGACATTCATGGTGATGAAGCATCGGGCGCACAAGTTAAATTGCCAGGAAATTTTCATCAAGGTGTGGCCAGTTCTGATACATAAGTAAAATGATACAACTGCAGGGACGGCCCCTAACAGCCTAAGGATAATGCGGCCCGATGGGCGCCCTCAATTAAACAAACCAAAAAGTCACCTGGCACCGGTGTTGTAGAAGTGTCGATGAAGTTGATAAAGCATGTTGTGGAGGCTCGCTCCTCATGAGCCGGATGACTCCGAAGGCTCGAGAGGCTCATGAGACTCAGGGGGCTCACAATGGCCCAGGACATCCTGGGACATCATCGCCGAGTGTCGGGCCTTGTGAGACGCCATCGCTTGCTGGGTGAGCCACTGGTAATGTTCAGCAGGCCGAAAGGCATGCGTGCGTAGTTGCAGGGGTAGCCCCCGCTCCGGCCGACGTGCGATGGCTAGAAGATGTCTTGAGAAGCATTCCTATTGAGGCCTGGTATGATGACGCAGACGCGCAGCCCATCGCCCATGCCTGGTGCGGCAGCTGCACTTGAGGGGCAGGCGGGGCGGCACTCGCCGCGCATGGCTTGTTCTTCGTAAAGTTCCCCGATCGCCTTGGTGATGAATTCTCGTGCTCTTGGCGCCTCAGGTCGTGCTTCTTGCTTCCGGGGGGCACTCTTCATAGCATGCCTCCAAGTGGTACCCGAGCACCTCCCTCGTCGCACCGGTCAGGCCAAAGGCTCTCCAGACGGAAGCCCCCGAGCCCGAACTAAGGGAGGCGCTAGGCGCGCCTTCCTATGCGGGACAAAGAGGCACCCCAACAGCGGGCGCGGAGCCTAAGGCGTTGCCGGCGGGTTTCTTGGCCTCCGGATGGCTCTTGGGGAGGAGCTGCTTCATCTTCGCGGGGGTATCCTCGGGAGGCAGGATGCCACCCGCGCCATCAGAGTTTTCGGCCGCCGCGGCGCGATAGGCGTGCTCGAGGGAGCAGACCGCATGTTTCTCATCGCAGGTGACGATGATGACACCGCTGCACCCATGCATCTTGAGGACATTATAGCCGTGATGGGTAGCTGCCATGAACTTGGCGAGGGTAGGTTATCCCTGGATGACGTTGTATGGTAGGCCGATGTGGCCACATCAAAGTCGATGAGCTTCGTGTGGTCATTGTCATGCTTGCCGAAGTTGATTGGGAGGCGCACCTGCCCAGGGGAGTGGTGGAGCCATCGGTCACCCTAGAGAATGTCCTGGTGGGCATGAGCTGGTCCTAGGGCACCTGGAGCGTCTCGAAGGTGTCAACAAAGAGCAAGTTGAGGCCAGCGCCTGATGTCGCTTGAAGCTATGTCGGTTTTTCCCCAAAGAGGAAGGGATGATGTAGCACAGCGGCGGTAGGTATTTCCCTCAGATATGTAACCAAGGTTATCAAACTAGTAGGAGAACCATGCAACACAACATAAATAGCCCCTGCAGACAAATAACAACACCTCGCAACCCGACGTGTTAAAGGGGTTGTCGATCCCTTTCGAGTAACGACGCTAGAGATGGCGTGTGGACGGGAGAAAGTTGTAAATATTGATAGATCGAACGTCAAATAAAACAAATTGCAGCAATGTATTTTTGGGTTTTTGGTTTAATAGATCTGAACATAAAAGCAAATAAAAAGTAGATTGCGAAGGCAAATATATGAGAAAGAAGACCCGGGGCCGTAGGTTTCACTAGTGGCTTCTCTCGAGAAAAATAACAAACGGTGGGTGAACAAATTACTGTTAGGCAATTGATAGAACCTCAAATAATTATAACAATATCCAGGCAATGATCATTACATATGCATCACGTCCAAGATTGGTAGACCGACTCCTGCCTGCATGTACTAAAATTACTCCACACATCGACCACTATCCAACATGCATCTAGATATTAAGTTCATGGAAAAATGGAGTAATGCAATAAGAACGATGACATGATGTAGACGAGATCCGTTTATCTATGGCGGTAGATATAGATCCCATCTTCTTATCCTTAGTAGCAATGATACATACGTCTCGGATCCATTTCTGTCACTGGGATCAAGCATGTAAGATCGAACCCACTACTAGACACCTCTTCCCATTGCAAGATAAATAGATCAAGTTGGCCAAACAAAACCCAAATATCGGACAAGAAATACGAGGCTATAAGAGATCATGCATAAAAGAGATCAAAGAACCTCAAATACTTTCATGGATATAAAAAGATAGATCTGATCATAAACTCAAAGTTCATCAATCCCAACAAACGCACCGCAAAAGAGTTACATCAAATGGATCTCCAAGAGACAATTGTATTGAGAATCAAGAGAGAGAGAGAGAGAGAGAGAGAGAGAGAGATGAAGCCATCTAGCTACTAACTATGGACCCGAAGGTCTACAAAGAACTACTCACACATCATCGGAGAGGCAGCAATGGAAGTGGTGAACCCCTCCGTGATGGTGTCTAGATTGGATCTGGTGGTTCTGGACTCTGCGGCGGTTGGATGAATATTTCATCAACTCCCCTAGGGTTTTGGGAATATTGCGGTATTTATAGAGCAAAGAGGCGGCCCGGGGGTCACCTGAGGTGGGCACAACCCACCAAGGCGCGCCTGGGCCTCCTAGCACGCCCAAGTGGGTTGTCCCCTCCTCGGGACTCCCCCCAGGTGCAACTGGGCCCAACATCTTCTTTCTAGTCCATAAAAAATCTCCATAAAGTTTCGTGGCATTTGGTTCGTCTGATATTGATTTTCCGCAATGTAAAAAACATGGAAAAAATGGCAACTAGCACTTGGCACTATGTCAATAGGTCAGTACCAAAAAATGATATAAAATGATTATAAAACATCCAAGATTTATAATATAATAGCACGGAACAATGAAAAATTATAGATAGGTTGGAGACATATCAGCATCCCCAAGCTTAAATCCTACTCGTCCTCGAGTAGGTAAGTGATAAAAACAGAATTTTTGATGTGGAGTGTTGTTTATCATGTCATATCATATTCTTTTCTTTATAGCATGGACATTTGGACTTTTATGTGATTCAAAGCAATAGTCTAGTTTTGACATAATAATTTAGATACTCAAGCATATCAACAAGCAACCATGTCTTTCAAAATTTCAACGCTAAAATAAGTTATCCCTAGCCCATCATGCTCAAACATTGATTGATTAATGAAACACACTCAAAAATTAACTACACCCAATACTCAAGCACGATCATATTTCCTCCTAGTTGGTGTTTTTATAAGAGAAGATGGAGACTCAAAATAAAAATTGCATAAAGTAAAATAAAGGCCCTTCGCAGAGGGAAGTAGGGATTTGTAGAGGTGCCAGAGCTCAAATCAAAAAATTTGAGATAAAAAATATTTTGGGAGGTGTTTCCATCCCACCAACGAAAACGACTTAGAGTTCCCAATACTTTCCATGCATAGATATATCATATGTGGTTCCCAATAGAAAATAAAGTTTATTCCTTTTCCACCATAACTTTCATTTTCCATGGCTAACCGTATCCACGGGTGCCCTCCATACAAACACTTTCCAAGGAATTTATTATTTGACAACATAAAGTAAATTCATTTGTTTTTGCATTTTGGGACTGGGCATTCCTAATACCTTTGCCTTACTCTCGTGAAATGACAAGTGAATAAACACGCATCTTGAGAATAACACATCTAGCATGGAAAATATTAGCCACCCCTTGCTGCTCCGCGAGCGAAACAAACACACAAAAGAGAAGTTTATTTTGAAAATTAGAGATGGCACATGAAAATTTGCTTAGAACGACAAAAGAATACCGCATATAGGTTGATATAGTGGACTCATGTGGCAAAAACTGGTTTAAAGGATTTTGGATGCACAAGTAGAGGTCATACTTAGTGCAAAATGAAGGCTAGCAAAAGATTGGGAAGCGACCAAGCAAGAAACGAATAATCTCATAAGCAAGCATTAAGCATAATTAACACAGAATAATGCGCCACGAGCAGGATATAATTTCATTGCATGATTATTGACTTCTGTGCATGCATAGGGAATCACAAACCTTAACACCAACGTTCTTACTAAAGCATAATTACTCATCAAGATGACTCGCATATCACATCATCATATCTCAAAACTATTACTAAGAATCAAGTTTATTTTGTCCAATGAGCTTCATGCCATTTTTTTCTTTATCCTTCTTGGATATCTATCACTTTGGGACTAATTTTCATGTGTTTCTTTTCATAAGATCAAACAAATATAAGTGAAGATCATGAGCATAACTAATTTTCTTTCTATCAAAATAATTTAAGTGAAGCAAGAAAGAATTTATTAAAAATAAAAAAGCACACCGTGCTCAAAAAGATATAACTGAAACACTAGAGCAAGTCCATTGCTCATAAAAGATTCAAGTGAAGCATAGAGAGAAATTCTAACAAGTCATGACATAATTTTGGCTCTCTCAAATAGGTGTGTCCAGCAAGGATTGACGACTTAAAACACACAAAAAACAAGCAAAGACACATATGATACAAAACGCTCCAAGTAAAACACATATCATGTGATGAATAAAAATATAGAATCAAGTAAAATACTGATAGTTCACTACTGCAGGATGCTGCTAACGCGACACTACGATCAGAGACCCTTCGAGAAACTATGTGCAATGCAATAATCGCAAACGGTACTGTATGAAAATCGTCAGTAATGTATAAAACGTTTGCGATGATGGATCCATCAAACACGGTTCAGGTTTTAGTTGCATGTGCGATGAAGGGCATACGGTTCAGCTCAATTAACTGTTTGCGATGAGGAGGAACAAAAGAAACGAGTAGCCAGACGAAGGCGTGTGCAGTATACAACATATGGTTCACTGGGATGAACTGTGTGTGATTAGGCAACACAAAAGAAAAGGTCTGCCCGATCAAGGTGTGTGCGATGTATAGCATACGGCTCACTCGGATGAACTATTTGTGATTAGGCAAGAGAACATAAACGGTTCAATATAACAAGATGTGTGTGATACGCGGCAAACAGGTCTGTAATCAGAAATGTGTGCGAAGATCGATAATAACGGAGACGATTGCTTCTAATAAGTCGTATGTGATATGTTATGTCTACACAACATCTATTGGCCATTGTGGGACGGGCGGCCATCCGGATACGCCATGAGGATGTGAAGAGGCATTACTATCAGCAAGGACTAGTTGTTCCACCAGTAGCTCATGTAAGAAAACTATCAAGTTAAGCGTGCTTAGGCTGGAGCAGCCATCGGATGGGTGACGGGATGGGAAGTTGTGTCGATGTTAAATTAGGTGATGGGATGGGCCATTTCGGTCAAAGCCCCATTCCTTAAACTTGAGGTCCTTGTTTTTTTAACACATGTTAAAGAAGGTCTACCACATTACTTTTTGACAATGTGCGATACGTGGCATACAGTTGATCCATCGACCTATTTGTGATGTAATAGGCCGTGTGTGTTGTGGGCAAACGCTTGCCAGTATTCAACCGTTTGGGATTGATGAATTCATCACCGACGGGTTCCCTAGTGTGGTCGTGTACATCTGATCGTCATCTACTTCTTGTGCTAGCTCGATGCTAAGTTTCCATTAATTGATTGCGTTTTATGAACACACCGCCGTTTCTCGCCATTTCCTCACCTGTTTCCCACCACCCTGCTATATTGTGCATAAGGGGCGCGCGACGCGTGGAGGCGACAAGTGCAACATGTAGCACATCCACCTTTTCCAAGCATGCCAACCCACCAAAGCGCCGCCTCTGCCATCAACCTCGTCGACGAGGAAAACAAGTAGGCGCCATGACCCGTCAAGGCTGAGGCGCTCCCCGGCAACGCGATGGATGACGCCGTGATGCGCGTCATCGCTAGGGTTGAGCAGACCTTTGGCGCATGGTGCTTGAGTGCCGCGAGTTAAGATAGGCATGTTAGCGCCGACAGGCTGCAGCTCATCGCACAACATGATCGATGGTGCGCCGTAGAGCAAGCTAGGCGCGTCTGCACCGATAGGCTGTGGCTCGCCACACAGCGAGACCATTGGAGCGCAGCAGAGCGAGAGGCGTGGCGCGCCACACAGCAAGAGCGAATCAAGCGGCGCTTGCCTGCTGTCAACACGGCATCGCAGCTGGGTACACGTCCCGTCAATACCCCCATTCCTCGCCGAGAGTGGGCAGAGGCCCTCAGCGCCGTACTTGCACCAGAGGCCGGCCGCTCCGTAGTTGCACCGGATGCCGGCCCCGCCGTTCGCATGGGTGCCGCCGTTCGCCTTGTCCGCGGCCCGCTGGATGCCAACGCGCTGGTCTGTAGACTCGACTGCCTCCTTGGCCAAGGTGTCCACCTGGGCGCAGTAGAGGAACATGGCCGTTGCATCCTCGAGCTCGCGATCTTCGATGAAATAGCCAACTTGGAGCTCGAGATCGCGCTCCAGATGTACCGCGAGCATGTCGACCGCTTGGATGAACGCCTGCACGAGTTCAGGCCGAGCCAAAATCTACCCTAGGCAAGGGCTGCTGGTCATGGTCTCATGGACGCGTTTAATTTTGAAAAGTCGTTTCGACGTGGATAGCTATGTATTCGCAACAATCATAGTATTGCTCTGTTTCAATGTGTGTACTCTGTTTTCCATTCTTATATGTTTTGTTTCAATGTGTGTATAGGCTTTCCATTCTGTATATGTGGATGATAACAACTAGATTCAAATTAGTATCCAAAAACAGATAGAAAATGGAATTCATAATATATATATATATAATATCATCACATATACATGATGATACTTAACTCCTAGGTACAATGCATAAAATTGAAAACGTTCAATACTAAAACTAATAATCCCTCCTGGGGCCAGTATTCCAGCAGCCCCTCACCAGTAGCTCCCTGGTGCGCGGCGTCTTCCCAGTGCGGAGGCAGTACTCTGACTCCTCCGCCTCGCGGCGCTTGACATACCGATCTGCCTCTTGCTGGCGAATGCGCGCGGCCGATCTTGCCATTTTGTTGGGCGCCCATCGGAGCTCCTCGTCGGTGGCACACTGGAGCTTATCAACCCACCTCCATCCAGCGACGAGGCGCCCAACACCTATGACCTTCCTCGCGAAGTAACCGTCTTAGTACACCTCCTCGGCACGATGACGCACCCACCCCCTCCTTTTTCCAGGCGGCATCAGGGCTTCACAGGCCACCTGGTACCTGGCTTCCTCCTCCGCCATCTCCTTATTGAATGCCACTTGTCTGGCTTTCTCAGCCGGCGGCAGGGACTTCCACAGGAAAAGATTGTACTGGCCCCAAAACCAATCCAAAGTTGGGGTGTCCGGTGCAACCTTGTCAGGCGGCGCGTAGGGGTCCTTGTCGCTGCTAATCGAGTGAGCATCCTCGGGGGCGGTGACTCCTCATCGGCACATGGGCAGACCGGCGGCACCATGGCAGAGATTTGAGAGAGAGAGAGAGAGAGAGAGAGAGAGAGAGAGAGAGAGAGAGAGAGAGAGAGAGATAGAGGGCGAGCAAAGGGAGGATGTAGATGAGAATTCAGGCGGGACGACGTGAGCAAGGTAGTATTTAATGGCGGCCGGAATATAGATCGACGGGGACAGTACAAACGCCGGTCGCCAGAATTTATGAGTACTATAGTTTGAATTACACACGATTCCCGCAGCAAAATCCGTGTGTGAACATAATAGTCAAAATCCGTGTGTGAACATAATAGCTAACGGTTTCCAATGCAGAACCGTGTGTGATTAACGATCCCCTCCACGCACCTACCAAACCTCGATCCGCGAGATAGACTACCAATCGTGTAGGGGCCGGTTGTCTTGCCAGATCTTTACATTTTATTTTTTGAACACCAGATATTTACATCATCTGATGATTTTTTAACTCGCACAAAAGTACACAAAAATATGATTTTTCAAACTGTTTTGGTTAGGTGTTGCATGTAGATATAGTTCAAATTTGAATTACGGTCATTAAATGGTTAGAAAATCACTTAAATATCTTTAAAAGGTCAAATGACCCATGAAAATTTCCAAATTTTCACATGACAGTTGTATTAGTGCACATTAAACATAGGAAAAAAATTTGAAGGCCGTAATAGGAAGCTATCTCCCGTCCTTCATCAAACATGCATTGTTCCTCTCGGAACCACGAACCTTCTAGTGAGTTGCTCCGGTTTGTGAGGGGTGTGTATCCAAACTTTCGTCAAACATGCCAATTTTTTAACACGACATCTTGGTGGCATGACATTAAATCAAGCAAGGTTTCATGTTTTTCAGATCATTTTTTAATTTTTTACAATTAAAATGCCATGGCATCCACTCCATGCATGTGCCCATGCCTTGACACCAATATGTTTGAAATTTCCTTATAATTTACCGCACATGGAATTAATTCACACACAAGTACACAAAATATGATTTTTCAAGCCGTTTTGGTTAGGCGTTGCATGTAGATGTAGTTCAAATTTGAATTTTATGGTCATTAAATGGTTAGAAAATCACTTAAATGTCTTTAGAAAGTCAAATGACCCCTGAATTTACCAACTTTTCACATGACAGTTGCACGTTAAACGTAGGAAAAATTTTGAAGGCCGTAAGAGGAAGCTATCTCCTGTTCGTCATCAAACATTCATTGTTCCCTCTCGGAACCACGAACCTTCTAGCGAGTTGCTCCGGTTTGTGAGGGGTGCGTGTCCAAACGTTCGTCAAACATGCCAATTTCTTTACCACATCATCTTGGTGGCATGACATTGCATCAACCAAGGTTTCATGTGTTTCTGATCATTTTTCTATTTTTTTGAATTAAAATGCCATGTCACTCCATGCATACATATGCATGTCTCCATGTCGTGAGACCAATATGTTTGAAAATTCTTTCTAATTTACTGCACATGGAATTAACTCGCACACAAGTACACAAATATGATTTTTCAAACCGTTTTGGTTAGGCGTTGCATGTAGATGTAGTCCAAATTTGAATTATGATCATTAAATGGCCAGAAAATCACTTAAATATCTTTAAAAAGTCAAATGACCCCTAGCATTTTCAAAAGAATCATATTACAGTTGTAGTAGTGCACGTTAGACGTGGAAAAAAATTTGAAGTGTAAGAGGAAGCTACCTCCCATTCGTCATCAAACATGCATTGTTCCCTCTCGGAACCACGAGCCTTCTAATCAGTTGCTCCGGTTTGTGAGGGGTGTGTGTCCAAACTTTGCTCAAACATGCCAATTTTTTTACCACATCATCTTGGTGGCATGACATTACATCAACCAAGGTTTCATGTGTTTCTGATTTTTTTATTTTTTGGAATTAAAATGCCATGTCACTCCATGCTTAATTGTGTCTTAGCCGTTAGACCAATATATTTGAGAATTTCTTCCAATTTACTACACATGGAGTTAAGTCGCACACAAGTACACGAAATATGAGTTTTCAAACCATTATGTTTAGCTGTTGCATGTACATGTAGTTCAAATTTCAATTACGGTCATTAAATGGCTAGAAAATCACTTAAATGTCTTAGAAGGTCAAATGACCCCTGAAAGTTTTCCAAAATTTGACATGACAGTTGTATTAGTACTACAAAATTGCTCATTCATTTAAAACACCATCCGTTGGCACTTTATTCGAAATTCGTCTTTCATAGCTAATAAAAAATATCTACAACATCACACAGTTGTTTTCTAGGAACCGTTTGTGATGAAAATATCCGGGTCTATTTAAGTCTCCCTCCTTAAGCTTCGCCGGCTCGTCTGCTCAAGTGTCGGCAACCCCCGAATCCACAAATCCCGATCCCCATTCCCGCACCCCCTTCTTGCAAAGATGACGTCGTGGAAACGCTTCGTGAAGGCTCGTACGATGGTCGCGTCCCCCCCCCCCCCCCCGAGCGCCGCCTCCTGCACCAAGAGCGCGGCCGCCTACGCCGAGAGTGCCACCGAATCCGCATTGAGCGCGGCCGCTCCAGCTGAGAGGGTGTCTGCAACAGCCAACAAGGCAGCCGCAGCAGCCAAGACGGCTGCAGCTACTGCTGCGATGGCGGTTGCAAACGCTGAGAGCGCTCGAGCTGCCATCCGTGCCGCTGATGTCGCCCTGGCCCGGGTCGAGGCCATCCATGACAAGATCGAGGATGCACACGCCAAGATATTCCAGGCCACCTCGGACTCCAGCTTGCAACCCACGTCTGAAAAGGCGGCGATGGCATGGAGCACCTGCTTCCTCATGAGGTCGCCGAGCGGGAGCTGGAGATGGAGGAGGCGACGGAGATCGAGGAGCACCGGGAGGAGGAGTTGCGCATGGCCGAGGTCGAGGTAGAGAAGAGTCTATCCATCGAGGAATCGGCGGTGGAGTACCAAGCCGAGCTCTGGCGCGGCCACTACTACAAGTACTACAACCTTGGGGGCGGTGCCGAGGACGAGGACGAGGACACGGTCGACTCCAGCAGGGGGGACGCGGAGTCCACCAACAGCGGCATGTCGCCGGACAAGTAATCGATGTCTCATATCACACCGGTGATGCATAGGTCGGCGCGGCAGAGGATTTTTAATTATGTGTACTTAGGCTTTGTTTTTAATGCTGGTCTTTTGTTAGAGCCATGTTTAGGTCAACTTGCTCTATGTAATTACTAAAATTGCTCGATTCAGTAAGTGTGGTATGTATGTTGTACGCTCTTTTGTGTGCCCAAATTAGCAAGCGATGTTAAATTATGCAATGACGTACCCGGGGAAATTTCCACCAAAATTTGAATTATCAACCTCATCCCATGCGCGTAAAGCAGAAGAATCGTTTGCGATGCACACAATCGTTCAAAGTGAATGGTCCGGCGGCACCGCACGCGTTCAAAGTGATTGTGCCCATGCCTTGAGACCAAAATTTGAATTATCAAACTCATCCCATGCGCGTAAAGCAGAAGAATCGTTTGTGATGCACACAATCATTCAAAGTGAATGGTCCGACGGTACCGCGTGCAAAGTTTCCCTCCACATTTCCCAAATTTTGGCCTACCGCCAAAATATCTACCCCCGCCCCCCTTCCCCACCCCCTTTTCTCCCCGACCACAAGTCACATTTCCCCTATTTCCACCTTCCTTCCTTGCTAAGCTATAGCCGCTTCCTCACTCTCGCCGTCTCGCATCCTACCGCCGGGGTCGCCATGGTCTTCTCCAAAGACATCTCCAGCGGTTCCTCCTCCGGCGACTACTCCTTCACCACCCAGTTATGCCTCTCTTCTCTCTCTCAGGCTATGACTTGAAATGAAGGATTTTTACCCGAAGGTCGATTTGAGTCGTTTCTTCCTCTTGTAGCTCCCTAAGACCATTAGTGGCAACGAATGGAGCGGGGTGGCTGAAGATCTATCTGCTTGTTGTCACCATCAAACTCCATGCGCGAAGCTAGTTGCGTTTGATTCTATGGAAAGTGGGAGGAAGTTTTTGGCATGTGCAGAGAAGGTTAGGCCCTCTTTTGTTGTTACAAATCATTTGTTAGATGTGATTCAGACACTATCACGGTCCCAACCCATTCATACCACACCTTCAACCAAAGGCATCCTAAGACAGTGTCACAGTTTGTACCTAGTATCTTAAATTGTTGCCATCTCATTAGCGGTGCCATTAGAAATTTATTTGGCGCCGCTTCAGCAGTTTGTGCAGCCAACTTTTGTCCACACATCCGAGCAGCCAAGCAGTAAAATACTAAATCTTTATGGCACGAAGGAACTGGGCATCGGAGCAACTACGTGCTCCAGAGTCCGGGTCCCTGATTTTTTTCCGCTGCATTGGCTCGCCAGTGCAGGGCACCGGTGTGATATGCAGAAACAGTTGTCTTTACCCCAGTTTTGGCATACATAGTGGACGGTCTTAGTGCTATTAGTTCTATGTTACTAAATTTGTGCATGTACACACCTGTTAGTCTCAATTTGCTATTATCCAAACACTGTCGCTATGCTGTTACAGTTATATTTACCTTCCTCATAAAATGTTCAATTTGTTATTTATTGTACATGAGTAAGAACTTCTAGCGTCGTTGTAGTTAATTATAGCTTCTGATGTTCCAGAATTTGGTTGTTGTCTTGGTACCAATTATTTCATTTGCACATTGATCTTTCTGAGAAAATATGTCATAATTAACATGTTTCTTCAGTTTTTCAAAATAAACATTGGTGATTTTCTATGTTGCTATAAACCCATTTCCCCTACAATTGTTACTGATCTAGTCTTAAATATTATAGGATGAATGGAAGTGTTCTTACTTGAAGTGGGTTGATCAAGAGTGGCCATAGTCTTTGAAGATGTGCCTAAAGAAGCTCTGGAGCATGGATGAGGAAGAGAACACACGTAGGCTTAGAGAAAGTCTTGTCAACGCTGAAGCATATTTCAAGATGCGGGATAAAAAGTTGAAGGTGGAGAATGAGCTCAGACTTTTAAATCAGACTTTGCTATGATGGTGTTGGCGAAGGAGGAGGCACTTTCTAAGTTGGCCCGTGCAAAATGGGTTCTTACTGAACTGAAAGCAGAGGTGGATACGACAAGCCTGGATGATCTCGATTAGGGAAATGGATATATTGTTCTTATGAAGTTGAACTAGCTATATGTTGTGATGTGCTATTTTCATGTAGCTACCGTATTGTGATGTTATAATACATTTATGTGCCTGATATGAAATTGGCAAACAGCTGTTTGATATGAAATGTGAATTTGCATAATACTGGAATTATTAATTGTAAACTAATAAACCTGCTAAATGTTTCGTGGATCTTTGCAAACGGTTCTAGTAGTAAAAGCGCTTGCGATGGATAGCCCAATGCCACACAGTTTTCTTCATCAAATCATGTGTGATATAGTTGATAAAAGCAAACAGTTAACCAAGGAAGACCATGTGTGATAGTTACACCTTTCAGACACGAGCCTACAAATAAAATTATGTGGGATGTATGTCCGAACGGAAATGTTTTCCCGGGATTGACTGTGTGGGATGTACATAAGAACGGAAACGTTTTCCTTGGATTGACTGTGTGTGATATACAAACGAACGGAAATGTGTTTATGGGATTCACGATGTGGGATGTACATACCTACGGAAATGATTTTCCTGGATTACCGTGTGGGAAGTACATACCTACGGAAATGACTTTCTCGTATTACCGTGTGGGATGTACATACCTACGGAAATGATTTTTTCGATTACCGTGTGGGATGTACATACCTACGGAAATGATTTTCTCAGATTACCATGTGGGATGTACATACCTACGGAAATGATTTTCTCATATTACCGTGTGGGATGTACATACCTACGGAAATGATTGGGTTTCGATGCCTTGCCCGATCACACACGGCCCCAGCCTGGGTCCCAGGAGGGCCTATCGCCGATGATTTATGGTCATGTGGGAAGGACACCCTATCGCACACACTCATTTGGCGACGGTTCCAAATGCCGTCGCGGAAAGGGGTTAAAAACCGTTTGTTTAGGACCGACGTGCACCAGTGGTTGTTGGAAGAAAGCGGGGATGCCACTCGGGGGCATCCCCAAGCTTAGTTGTTGCTCATTCTTGGATAATAGCTTGGGATGCTGGGGCATCTCCAAGCTTAGGCTCTAACATCCTTCCTTCATCCATCGTAAGATAACCCAAAACTTGGAAATTCAATCACACAAAACTCAACAAAACCTTCGTGAGATCCGTTAGTATTAGAATAATAAACCACTACTATAAGTGTTGTATCAAACCAATTCATATTTTGTTTTCGTATTACATCTACTGTATTGCAACTTTTCTATGGCCAAAACTCATCAAAGAAAACCATAGAGCCATCAAAAGAAGCACAGAACACAAAGAAACAAAATATGTCAAGACAGAACACTCTGTAGCAATCTGACTATTTCGAATACTTCTGTAACTCCAAAAATTCTGCAAAATTAGGATAGCCTGAGAAATTTGTATATTAATCTACTGCAAGTGGAATGGGTATTTTATCGCTCTCTGGTCAAAATGAAAATTAATTTTGTGAGCATAAAATTTTATGTTTTTTCAGCAAGATCAAACAACTATTTCCCAAGAAGATCCTAAAGTCTTTACTTGGAATAAACACTAATTGAAATATAAAAAACAATCATGCGGTAGCATAATTGTTCTAACACACAAGAACAAGAAGCAAAAACAAAAAATAAATTTTATTCATTGGGTTGCCTCCCAACAAGCGCTATAGTGTTACGCCCTTAGCTAGGCATAAAGCAAGGATCTAATTAGTGTCCCTAAGCATCAAAGATATTATTGTCCCCAAGCAAATGCCTTAGTGCATAGTCACTATTGTAAAGAATTTCATCAATCACGGGTTTTTCATGATTCATACCATAAAAATCAAAGATTTCCCTAGCTTCCCGTATTATGTAGTCAAACTTATTCATAAGAACGAGAGTGGCCAACTTTTTGGCTCTAGGATTCTTTATAACGGGAAGCTCAAAAAACAATCTTTGCAAGGTAGGATGGGTACGAATAAATTTAATTTCAAGTTTCAGAACTAGTGCTGAAATAGCATCCACATAAGATCTAGTAGTTTTAAGTATAGGAGCATCATCAAGACTAAGCTTCCCAATACAATTGAAAAATTCTTGGATACGTTCTTTTCCCATAATGTTCCGTTGCCACGAGATAAAAGTTTTAGCATCCAGATTGCTTGTACGTCCAACCTTAGGATAAGGCCATCATCTGTTGGTGCCATACCAAAATCACTCATGATTGCAAGCAAAGGATAGATCTGACGAGAAAAAGGCGAACGGAAAAGGGAGGCGAATAAAACGGCAAATTTTTGTGAAGTGTGGGAGAGGAAAATGAGAGGCAAATGGAAAATAATGTAAATTGCAAGGAGATGAGATTTGTGATTAGGAACCTGGTATATGTTGAAGATCCTCCCCGGCAACGGCGCCAGAAATTCATTTCGATGTCGCTTGAAGCTACGTTGGTTTTTTTCCCATATAGGAAGGGATGATGCAGCACAGCGGCGGTAGATATTTCCCTCAGATATGAAACCAAGGTTATCAAACCAGTAGGAGAACCAAGAAACACAACGTAAACCGCCCCTGCACACAAATATATACAGCTCTCAACTCGACGTGTTAAAGGGGTTGTCAATCCCTTTCGGGTAACGGCGCCAGAGATGGCGTGTGGACGGGAGAAAGTTGTAAATATTGATAGATCGAATGCCAAATAAAATAAATTGCAGCAAGGTATTTTTGGGTTTTTGGTTTACTAGATCTGAAAATAAAAACAAATAAAAAGTAGATCGTGAAGGCAAATGTATGAGAAAGAAGACCCGGGCCCGTAGGTTTCACTAGTGGCTTCTCTCGAGAAAAATAGCAAACGGTGGGTGAAAAAATTACTATTGGGCAATTGATAGAACCTCAAATAATTTTGACGATATCCAGGCAATGATCATTACATAGTCATCACGTCCAAGATTAATAGACCGACTCCTGCCTGCATCTACTACTATTACTCCACACATTGACCGCTTCCAGCATGCATCTAGTGTATTAAGTTCATGGAAAATGGAGTAATGCAATAAGAACGATGACATGATGTAGACGAGATACGTTTATCTATGGCGGTAGATATAGATCCCATCTTTTTATCCTTAGTAGCAACAATACATACGTGTCGGTTCCCTTTCTGTCACTAGGATCAAGCACCGTAAGATCGAAACCACTACTGGGCACCTCTTCCCATTGCAAGATAAATAGATCAAGTTGGCCAAACAAAACCCAAATATCAGAGAAGAAATACGAGGCTATAAGAGATCATGCATAAAAGAGATCAAAGAAACTCAAATACTTTCATGGATATAAAAAGATAGATATGATCATAAACTCAAAGTTAATCGATGCCAACACACACAATGCAAAAGAGTTACATCATATGGAACTCCAAGAGACCATTGTATTGAGAATCAAGAGAGAGAGATGAACCCAAATATTGTGGTATTTATAGAGCAAAGAGGCGGTCAGAGGGGCACCCGAGGTGGGCACAACCCACCAGGGCGCGCCTGGCCCTCCTGGCGGGCCCAGGTGGGTTGACCCCTCCTCAAGACTCCCCCAAGGTGCAAACCAAGGCCCAACATCTTCCTTCTAGTCCATCAAAAATCTTTGTAAAGTTTCGTGGCATTTGGACTCCATTTGATATTGATGTTCTGTGATGTAAAAAACATGGGAAAAAACAACAACTGACACTTGGCACTATGTCAGTAGGTTAGTACCAAAAATGATATAAAATGACTATGATTATAAAACATCCAAGATTGATAATATAACAGCATGGAACAATGAAATATTATAGATACGTTGGAGACGTATCAGCGCCGCCGTCGATGAGGGTCTTGATGACAGAAACATTGGTGATGGTGGGCGTGCAGGGGAGCGCGCCGGCGGTGGCCGAATGATACGTCTCCAACGTATCTATAATTTTTGATTGCTCCATGCTATATTATCTACTGTCCTGGACGTTATTGGACTTTATTATCCACTTTTATATTATTTTTGGGACTAACCGATTAACCGGAGGCCCATCACAGAATTGATGTTTTTTTGCCTATTTTAGGGTTTCTAAGAAAAGGAATATCAAACGGAGTCCAAACGGAATGAAACCTTCGGGAACGTGATTTTCTCACCGAACGCGCCTACACCCCCCCCCCCGCCCCAGGCGCGCCCTCCACCCTCGTGGGCCCCCTGTTGCTCCACCGACGTACTCCTTCCTCCTATATATACCTACGTACCCCCAAACGATTAGATACGGAGCAATATTTGCGGTGTGTTTGTTGAGACCGATGAATTGTGGGTTTATGATCAAGTCTATCTATGAACAATATTTGAATCTTCTCTAAATTATTTTATGTATGATTGGTTATCTTTGCAAGTCTCTTCGAATTATCAGTTTGGTTTGGCCTACTAGATTGATATTTCTTGCAATGGGAGAAGTGCTTAGCTTTGGGTTCAATCTTGCAGTGTCCTTTCCCAGTGACAGTAGGGGCAGCAAGGCACGTATTGTATTGTTGGCATCGAGGATAACAAGATGGGGTTTTCATCATATTGCATGAGTTTATCCCTCTACATCATGTCATCTTGCTTAAGGCGTTACTCTGTTTTCATTAACTTAATACTCTAGATGCATGCTGGATAGCGGTCGATGAGTGGAGTAATAGTAGTAGATGCGGGCAGGAGTCTGTCTACTTCTCTCGGACGTGATGCCTATATACATGATCATACATAGATATTCTCATAACTATGCTCAATTCTATCAATTGCTCAACAGTAATTCGTTCACCCATCGTAAAATACTTATACTCTTGAGAGAAGCCACTAGTGAAACCTATGGCCCCCGGGTCTATCTTCATCATATTAATCTTCCAATACATAGTTATTTCCTTTGCTTTTTTACTTTGCTTTTATTTTTACTTTGCATCTTTATCATAAAAATACCAAAAATATTATCTTCTCATATCTATCAGATCTCACTCTCATAAGTGGCCGTGTAGGGATTGACAACCCCTTATCGCGTTGGTTGCGAGGATTTATTTGTTTTGTGCAGGTACGTGGGACTCACGCGTAGCCTCCTACTGGATTGATACCTTGGTTCTAAAAGACTGAGGGAAATACTTACGCTACTTTACTGCATCATCCCTTCCTCTTTGGGGAAAACCAACACAATGCTCAAGAGGTAGCAAGAAGGATTTCTGGCGCCGTTGCCGGGGAGTCTACGCAAAAGTCAATATACCAAGCACCCATCACAATCCTTATCTCCCGCATTACATTATTTGCCATTTGCCTCTCGTTTTCCTCTCCCCCACTTCACCCTTTCTTTTTACTTTGCTTTTATTTTTACTTTGCATCTTTATCATAAAAATATCAAAAATATTATCTTATCATATCTATCAGATCTCACTCTCGTAAGTGGCCGTGTAGGGATTGACAACCCCTTATCGCGTTGGTTGCGAGGATTTATTTGTTTTGTGCAGGTACATGGGACTCGCGCGTAGCCCCATACTGGATTGATACCTTGGTTCTCAAAGACTGGTGGAAATACTTATGCTACTTTACTGCATCATCCCTTCCTCTTCGGGGAAAACAACGCAGTGCTCAAGAGGTAGCAAGAAGGATTTCTGGCGCCGTTGCCGGGGAGTCTACGCAAAAGTCAATATACCAAGTACCCATCACAATCCTTTTCTCCTGCATTACATTATTTGCCATTTGCCTCTCGTATTCCTCTCCCCCACTTCACCCTTGCCGTTTTATTCGCCCTCTCTCTCTCTCTATCCTCCCTCTCTTTCCCGTTTGCCTCCTTTTGCCCACTTGCTTTTTGTTTGCTTGTGTGTTGGATTGCTTGCTTGTCTCGATGGCTCTACCCCGATTTGATGATCTTCACCTTAAAAGGTTAGAAGAAATCGAAAACAACGTTAGGAGTTTTATGGTCTTGCAATTCGAGCATAATAGTTTCTTTAGAAATGAGCTTAAGGAACAAAAAAGTTTTTTGAGTTTTATGAATAAAGATCTCGATGATATGTCTAAAGAATTTGATGGTTTAAGATCCCAAATTGCTCATTTTGAGAAATTGACTGCTGAAATTTCGGATAAGCAGGCTACCTTAGTTAATAGGATGGCCGCTAAATGGGATCCCTATGAAAATAAAGATGAAGATCTAAAAGTTATTGATGTGTCCCCTATTAAATCTTTGTTTTACAATATGAATCTTAATGATGATGGGGCTGAATATGATCCACCTTTACCTAGAAGGCGTTCCAAGAATTCGGAGTTTTTAGATCTTGATGCTAAAATTGATGAAAGTGGGATCAAAGAAATTAAAACCCTAGATGTTGCTAACCGGATCCCTATGAAAATAAAGATGAAGATCTAAAAGTTATTGATGTGTCTCCTGTTAAATCTTTGTTTTACAATATGAATCTTAATGATGATGGGACTGAATATGATCCACCTTTACCTAGAAGGCGTTCCAAGAATTTGAAGTTTTTAGATCTTGATGCTAAAATTGATGAAAGTGGGATCAAAGAAATTAAAACCCTAGATGTTGCTAAACCCACTATTTTGGATTTCTAGAAATTTAATTATGAAAATTGCTCTTTGATTGATTGTATTTCCTTGTTGCAATCCGTGCTAAATTCTCCTCTCGCTTATAGTCAAAATAAAGCGTTCACTAAACATATCGTTGATGCCTTGATACAATCTTATGAAGAAAAACTTGAATTGGAAGTGTCTATCCCTAGAAAACTTTATGATGAGTGGGAACCAACTATTAAAATCAAGATTAAAGATCATGAGTTCTATGCTTTATGTGATTTAGGTGCTAGTGTTTCGACGATTCCAAAGACTTTGTGTGATTTGTTAGGTTTCCGTGATTTTGATGATTGCTCTCTAAACTTGCACCTTGCGGATTCCACTATTAAGAAACCTATGGGAAGAAATAATGATGTTCTTATAGTTGCAAATATGAATTATGTGCCCGTAGATTTTATTGTTCTTGACATAGATTGCAATCCTTCATGTCCTATTATTCTTGGTAGACCTTTCCTTAGAATGATTGGTGCAATTATTGATATGAAGGAATGAAATATTAGATTCCAATTTCCGTTAAGGAAAGGCATGGAAAATTTTCCTAGAAAGAAAATTAAATTACCTTATGGATTACCAACCAAATATGGCAATACCTAGATCTATCCTTGCTTTTTATGCCTAGCTAGGGGCGTTAAGCGATAGCGCTTGTTGGGAGGCAACCCAATTTTATTTTTATTCCTTGATTTTTGCTCCTGTTTAGTAATAAATAATTTATCTAGCCTCTGTTTAGGTTGTGTTTTTTTGTTTAATTAGTGTTTGTGCCAAGTGCCTACCCCCCCACCCCCCAGGCGCGCCCTCCACCCTCGTGGGCCCCCTGTTGCTCCACCGACGTACTCCTTCCTCCTATATATACATACGTACCCCCAAACGATCAGATACGTAGCAAAAACCCTAATTCCACCGCCGCAACTTTCTGTATCCACGAGATCCCATCTTGGGGCCTGTTCCAGAGCTCCACCGGAGGGGGTATCCATCACGGAGGGCTTCTACATCATCACCATAGCCCCTCCGATGAAGTGTGAGTAGTTCACCTCAGACCTACAGGTCCATAGTTATTAGCTAGATGGCTTCTTCCCTCGTTTTGGATCTCAATACAATGTTCTCCCCCTCTCTTGTGGAGATCTATTCGATGTAATATTCTTTTTGCGGTGTGTTTGTTGAGACCGATGAATTGTGGGTTTATGATCAAGTCTATCTATGAACAATATTTGAATCTTCTCTAAATTATTTTATGTATGATTGGTTATCGTTGCAAGTCTCTTCGAATTATCAGTTTGGTTTGGCCTACTAGATTGATCTTTCTTGCAATGGGATAAGTGCTTAGCTTTGGGTTCAATCTTGCAGTGTCCTTTCCCAGTGACAGTAGGGGCAGCAAGGCACGTATTGTATTATTGCCATCGAGGATAATAAGATGAGGTTTTCATCATATTGCATGAGTTTATCCCTATACATCATGTCATCTTGCTTAAGGTGTTACTCTGTTTTCATTAACTTAATACTCTAGATGCATGCTGGATAGCGGTCGATGAGTGGAGTAATAGTAGTAGATACAGGCAGGAGTCGGTCTACTTGTCTCGGACGTGATGCCTATATACATGATCATACCTAGATATTCTCATAACTATGCTCAATTATGTCAATTGCTCAACAGTTATTTGTTCACCCACCGTAAAATACTTATGCTCTTGAGAGAAGCCACTAGTGAAACCTATGGCCCCCGGGTTTATCTTCATCATATTAATCTTCCAATACTTAGTTATTTCCTTTGCTTTTTCCTTTGCTTTTATTTTTAGTTTGCATCTTTATCATAAAAATACCAAAAATATTATCTTATCATATCTATCAGATCTCACTCTCGTAAGTGGTCGTGTAGGGATTGACAACCCCTTATCGCGTTGGCTGCGAGGATTTATTTGTTTTGTGCAGGTGCGAGGGACTCGCGCGTACCCTCCTACTGGATTGATACCTTGGTTCTCAAAAACTAGGGGAAATACTTACGCTACTTTACTGCATCATCCCTTCCTCTTCGGGGAAAACCAACGTAGTGCTCAAGAGGTAGCACCGAACAGCTGAGGTGGTCCTTGGAGTCGAAGGTGATGGTGTATTGCGGCTACTTTAGGGGATGCACGACTTCGAGCTTCGGGAGGGCAACGTTCACCTCACGAGAGAACTGCCTGAAGATGCGGTTTGAGGCAGGTGCCTGGGCACCGCCAAGGATGCAGGCGATCACACGGGGCTCTTGGTAGCCAACAACCCCCTCGTCCTGATGGTTGTCATCGCTCCTCCTTGGTGGTGGTGGTGGTGGTGGCGGTGGAGGGAGGCCAGCGTTGCCCTGAGGATGGGCCTCACGAGGATGATCGCGCCAGGGGCCATTTCGAGGCTGATCATGCCAACAGCGCTCACGAGGCTGGTCACGCTTGAAGGAAATATGCCCTAGAGGCAATAATAAAGTTGTTATTTATATTTCCTTATATCATGATAAATTTGTATTATTCATGCTAGAATTGTATTAACCGGAAACTTAGTACATGTGTGAATACATAGACAAAACAGAGTGTCCCTAGTATGCCTCTACTTGACTAGCTCGTTAATCAAAGATGGTTAAGTTTCCTGACCATAAACATGTTTTGTCATTTGATGAATATGATCGCATCATTATAGAATGATGTGATGGAAAAGACCGATCCGTTAGCTTAGCATAATGATTGTTAAGTTTTATTGCTATTGCTTTCTTCATGACTTATACATATTCCTCTCACTATGAGATTATGCAACTCCCGAATGCCGGAGGAACACCTTGTGTGCTATCAAATGTCACAACTTGACTGGGTGATTATAAAGATGCTCTATAGGTGTCTCCGAAGGTGTTTGTTGGGTTAGCATAGATCAAGATTAGGATTTGTCATTCCAAGTATCGGAGAGGTATCTCTAGGCCCTCTCGGTGATGCACATCACTATAAGCCTTGCAAGCAATGTGACTAATGAGTTAGTTGTGGGATTATGTTTTACAAAACGAGTAAAAAGACTTGCCGGTAGCGAGATTGAACTAGGTATGATGATACCGATGAACAAATCTCAGGAAAGTAACATATCGATGACAAAGGGAATAACGTATGTTGTTATTGCAGTTTGACCGATAAAGATCTTTGTAGAATATGTAGGAACCAATATGAGTATCCAGGTTCCGCTATTGTTTATTAACCGGAGATGTGTCTCGGTCATGGCTACGTAGTTCTCGAACCCGTAGGGTCCGCACGCTTAACGTTCGATGATGATTTATATTATGAGTTATGTGTTTTGGTGACCGTAGTTTGTTTGGAGTCCCGGATGAGAACACGGACATGACGAGGAGTTTTGAAATGGTCGAGAGGTAAAGATTCATATATTGGAAGGTAGTATTCGGACATCGCAATGGTTTCGAGAGGTTCGAGTAATTTACCGGAGTACCGAGGGGTTACCGGACCCCCCAGGGAAGTATTGTGCCTACATGGTCCTAAGGGAGAGAGAGGGGAGCCCGAGGGGGGTAGCTCGTGCCCCCCTCCTAGGGAGTCTGAATAGGACAAGGAGGAGGGGGTGCGGCCCCCTTTCCTCTCCCTCTCCCTCTCCTTGTTCCCTCCCGTGGAGAAAGGAAAAGGGGGCGAATCCTACTAGGATTAGGAGCCCTAGTAGGTCTCCCCCCTTAGCGGGCCACTCCTGGCCGGCCGCCTCCTCCCCCCACTTTATATACAGCGGAATGGAGCACCCCAAAGGCACATAAATTGTTCTCTTAGCCGTGTGCGGTGCCCTCCTCCACAATTTACTCCTCCTGTCATAGCGTCGTAGTGCTTAGGCGAAGCCCTGCGCGGATCACCTCACCATCACCGTCACCACATCGTCGTGCTGACGGAACTCTCCCTCGACCCTCTGCTCGATCAAGAGTTCGAGGGATGTCATCGAGCTGAACGTGTGCTAAACACGGAGGTGTCGTACATTCGGTACACAGATCGGTTGGATCATGAAGACGTTCGACTACATCAACCGCGTTAACCTAACGCTTCTGCTTTCGGTCTATGAGGATACATGGACACACTCTCCCCCTATAGTTGCTATGCATCTCCTAGATATATCTTGCATGATCATATGATTTTTTTTGAAATTGCATGCTACGTTCCCCAACAGTGGCATCCGAGCCAGGTCTATGCGTAGATGATATGCACGAGTAGAACACAAAGAGTTGTGGGCGATAATAGTCATACTTCTTACCACCAACGTCTTATTTTGATTCGGCGGTATTGTTGGATGAAGCGGCCCGGAAAAACATTACATGACCACGTTCATGAGACCGGTTCTTCCGACGTGCTATTGGACACAAGTGGCTGGCGGGTGTCTGTTTCTCCAACTTTAGCTGAATCGAATTTGACTACGACCGGTCCTTGTTGAAGGTTAAAACAACACACTTGACGAAAAATTGTTGTGGTTTTGATGCATACGTAAGAACAGTTCTTGCTAGAAGGCCGTAGCATCCATGTAAAACTTGCAATAACAAAGTAGAGGACGTCTAGCTTGTTTTTGTAGGGCATGTTGTGATGTGATATGGTCAAGACGTGATGAGATATAAATTGTTGTATGAGATGATCATGTTTTGTAAAAGTTATCGGCAACTGGCAGGAGCCTTATGGTTGCCGCTTTCTTGTATGAAATGCAATCCCCATGTAATCGCTTTACTTTATCACTAAGCGGTAGCGATGGTCGTAGAACCAATAGTTGGCAAGACGACAACGACACTACAATGGAGATCAAGGTGTCAAGCCGGTGACGATGGAGATCATGACGGTGCTTTGGAGATGGAGATCAAAGGCCCAAGATGGTGATGGCCATATCATGTCATATATTTTGATTGCATGTGATGTTTATCTTTTATGCATATTGTTTTCCTTAGTACGGCGGTAGCATTATAAGATGATCCCTCACTAAACTTCAAGGTATAAGTGTTCTCCCTGAGTATGCACCGTTGCTATAGTTTGTCGTGCCGAGACACCACGTGATGATCGGGTGTGATAAGCTCTACGTTCACATACAATGGGTGCAAGCCAGTTTTGCACATGCAGAATACTCGGGTTAATCTTGATGAGCCTAGCATATGCAGATATGGCCTCGAAACACTGAGACTGAAAGGACGAGCATGAATCATATAGTAGATATGATCAACATAGAGATGTTCACCATCGAAAGCTAGTCCATCTCACGTGATGATCGGACATGGTTTAGTTGATATGGATCACGTGATCATTTAGATGACTAGAGGGATGTCTATCTAAGTGGGAGCTCTTAATTAATATGATTAATTAAAGTTTAATTTATCATGAACTTAGTCCTGATAGTTTTTGCATATCTATGCTGTTGTGGATCAATGGCCCGTGCTACCGTTCCCTTGAATTTTAATGCGTTCCTAGAGAAAGCTAGATTAAAAGATGATGGTAGCGACTACACAGACTGGGTCCGTAACTTGAGGATTATCTTCATTGCTGCATAGAAGAATTACGTCCTGGAAGCACCGCTAGGTGCATGACCCGCTGCAGGAGCAACTTCGGATGTTATGAACGTCTAGCAGACTAAAGTTGATGACTACTTGATAGTTCAGTGTGCCATGCTTTACGGCTTAGAATCGGGTCTTCAAAGATGTTTTGAACGTCATGGAGCATATGAGATGTTCCAGGAGTTGAAGTTAATATTTCAAGCAAATGCCCGAGTTGAGAGATATGAAGTCTCCAACAAGTTCTACAGTTGCAAGATGGAGGAGAATATTTCTGTCAGTGAACACATACTCAGATTGTCTGGGTACCATAACCACTTATCTGATCACGGGTTCCGGCAAGCCCTTAAGGTCCGAACACTGGGGTGCACGCGAAGGTTTTCTCCCTATCGATCCACGCCCTAGCTCTCTCAGATCTTGCGGACAAACTCAACGAACTCACAACACAGAAAGACACAAGATTTATACTGGTTCGGGCCACCGTTGTGGTGTAATACCCTACTCCAGTGTGGTGGTGGTGGATTACCTCTTGGTCTAATAATGAACAGTACAAGGGGAAGAACAACCTCCTCAGGTTGAGGTGTTCTTGTGCTTGGTGAACTTGTGTGGGTGAGATGATCCTGGATTTGCTCTCGACTTGTGATGAGGTCGGTCCCCCTCTACTGTGGTGGCTAGTTCTACTTATATAGGCCCTGGTCCTCTCCCCAAATATTGAGCGGGAAGGGAGCCAACAACGGCAATTCGAAAGGGGACAACTAGTACAAGCTATCGTGACAAAAGGTGGTCTTCGCCTGCAAAAGGCTCTGGTGATGACGCCGTCTTGGGCTCCATGGTGACCTCCGTCCTGCCGTCCTTCTGGTCTTGGTCTTGTTGCACCAATATGGAAACCTTTGCTTGATGCCTCGTTACTCCGCGCCTGCGCTTGCCCCCTTAGCACAAAAGAGGAAACAAGGATGTTGCACGCGCTGGCGCCCGCGTGGTCTCGATCGTCATGGCTCTCGTCACGAGGGTCTCGCGAGGTTTGTCTTTCCTTGACCTCCCCACCCCTCGTGAGCCCGCCTGGCGAGGCCGCTCTTGAGGAGGTCTTGCATCGTCCGCCTCGCGAGGGTCTTGAATGCCTTGTCGATGAAGATGGGTCGTACAGACCTGCCAGCCCAGCCACGCCATGGGCCGCAGGCAGGCAAGTCTGGGGACCCCCATTCCCAGAACGCCAACGGTAGCCCCCGGGCGCAAGGCACGCTCGGGCTTGGTTTCGAGGCGAATCCAAAGGGTCAAGCACGGAGCGCGGCGGGCCCCAAAAGCCTGCAGCCTTGGCTGACGCGTGGCGGTTGATTGGACGTGGGCGTCTCCGCTTCCCATGCTGCCTTGGGAACTGCCCGTCTTGACAAAAAGACTGGCGCGGACAGTGCTTGCCCTCATTGCTTCTTCCTCGCCTTGTTTCAGATCCCCTTTCTCGCTCCTTGCTGCCGAAACCTCTAGATGCGCTTCTACCCCGCTCGGCATCGGTGATTAATGGCGCCGCTCAAGGTCAAGTCCTCCTCGGTGTCGGCTTGGTTCGAGCCAGCCCTTAATGCGCCCGACGTTACAGAGAAGAACCTAGCCGCCACGCGCTTGATGAAGGCGGGGGCGAGCAACAAGAGGGGGAAGACGGAGCTCTGGCTTGCCTCCGACGAGCCGGAGCCTGAGGGAAGCACCTTCTTCCCTTTTTTCACGAGCAGCATAGCCGCCGGGTTGGTTCCCCCCTTTTCTTATTTCTTCTTCAAGGTCCTCGACCACTTCGGGCTGCAGGCGCTGCATCTCCATCCCAACTCCGTTCTTCTCTTGTCTATCTTCACCTACTATTGTGAGGCATACCTAGGTGTGATGTCATCCGTGGCACTGTTGCGCCACTTCTTCTTCCTCCGCCTCACCGGCGGCCACATCTCCGGGTGTGCCAACTTCATCGCGGCCGGCCAGGCCAACTTGATCTCGAACACCGGGAAGAGGGTCGACAACATCATGGCCAAATGCATCATGATGAGTGCCAAGTGCATGCATCCACGCTTGGAACTGCCAACGGAGGCGCCCTAGTCAGACAAGTCGTGGTCTTGCGTAGAGCTCCCCGACGAGCGGGCGTCGTCGGTGTTAGAGCAGATGAAGGCCGATTTGAAGCCTGGCAATGCGAAGGCGGCCAGGGTGACAGGGATCATGCTCCTGAGGGAATTCTTGACGCTGCGTGTTGGTCCACTCCAGGCGCGCACGCGCCCTTTGTGGAAGCTTGGAGATGAAGAAGACAAAGTGCGCCTGAGCCCGGTGGCCCTGCCTGATGACGAGTTATTTGTGGTTCTGTGCCTCTTGGTTGGGGATAACCAAGAGTACCCGCCGCACGCCTTTGCTCCTTTGTTCCATCGCAAGGACTGGGAGCAATTCGTTGCTTCCAGGCCATCCTTTGACGTGCGCGGACTGGTGCCGCCAGTGCTCGCTGGGTCCTCTGTAATGCCGAGGCCGGTGGAGGTGTCTTATGACGAGTCCCGCGGGGAGGAAGAGAGGGAAGAGGGCTCGGAGGAGGCTCCCGAGGGGATGGGAGAGAACTCTCCCTGGAGCAAGGCCGAAATACTCCGCGCTCTTCCAGACGACGCCGAGGTCGACGCCCGCCAGGAGGCGAGGGAGCTGCCCCTTATCCCAACAAGGGGTAGATCATTGCTGGTCTCTCGAGATGCTGCCTCCGACTTGGTACCGCCTGGGGCTGGCTCCGGTCCTTCTGCTACGCCGTCTTCTACCCTGGGAGACCGTGCGCCCACTCCTCAGGCCCCGACGCTTTCGGGTTTCAGGCTCACCAAGCGGAAGGTGGACTATATCGCAGTGGATCAGTAAGTGCTTCGAGCTTCGTCTTGTTCTTGATGTTTCCTGACATTCGCCTTTGGCTCATCAGGCCGGTGTCTTTGGCGAAGAAGAGGAAGGGGGATGCCACGACCGTGCCCCCTCTACGGAGAAGAGTGGCGACAGCACCCGCACCTTCCCAGCCCGGTCGCCCTCGCGAGGCCAAGAGGAGCATCGGCATGATGAACCAGCCCCCATGGCCCCGCTGGCTCCGGAAGTGCCAGCACCTGGCTCTACTAATGAGATCCCAAGGGCTCCAGAGCCCTCTATCTTCCAGGCTCTAGTAACGACGTCGCCTCCTCCTCTTGCTACGCCTCCTACCCCAAGTTCTTCCGCTCCCTCCGTATCCTTGGAGCGTGTCTTCTCGGGGATGGCCAAGCTGCGGGAAGACCTCCTGGGCGCGGATCCGCACCTGGTGTCTGGGCGCCTGGACCTGGCCTCAGGCTGGCTTCTCTCCGACTCAGCCGTTCGAGCGTCGCTGAGCCAGGCCATGGAGGGCTCCGAGAAGGAGAAGCAGGCCACCACCAGAGTTGCAGCCTATCGCGAGGCGGCGCTGAAGGACGCCGAGGCCGCCCGTGTCATTGCCGGGAGCTAGAGGGCGAGCTGAAGAGGCTGCGCGATGAGTGCGCAAAAGAAGCACGTGACCGCGGAGCAAGGGAGGAGGAGATGAAGGCCTGGGAGGACGCCATCAAGGGCTGCGACACCGAGCTGGGGGAGCTGATGAAGGCGCAGGTCGCGGAGCGGAGCCGACTGGAGAGGCTGGAGCAGAAGGCGAAGGCGAGGGAGGCCGAGCTCGATGCCAAGGAGAAAGTCATGGCCGAAGACCGCGAGGCCTTCTCGCTTCTTGAGAAGAGGTCCAGCGTGGCGCTGAAGTCACTGTATGAGAAGGGCCTGGAGAAGCCGCTGACCACCGACAAGGATGGCCCTGCTCAGCTGCTTCCCCAATTGGTGAAGGCACTTGAGGAAGTCGTGGAGGGTATCGGTCCCATGGCTGAGGTAGAGGCTCGTGTCCTTTCTTTAGCTGCGTTGACGTGTTTCTTCAGCCATCTGTACCTTCACGACCCCGATGCTTGTCTCGATGAGCTGCTGGAGCCTGTAGCTGATGAACATTGTGAGGCTGCCGCCGTAGCCATGAAAGGTCAGATGGAGGCGCTACTAAAGAGGTTCTATGGCTTTGTTCTCGCTCCCTCGACTGGCGATGTCACCGATCCTGCAGATGGCGGTGTCCAGGGGTGACCTGCGGCTGCCTTCCTATTTCATTCCTGCAACATGCATCAGGCCTCTTGGAGGCCTTAAACTTTCATTTGGTATTATGAGAAAAATATGCCTTGTAATATTTGCTTCGAGATTTTGCGACTTTCTTCCTATTTGCTTTGTGTTCGGCGTCGGCAGAGCCCGGCCCCGCGCATACCTCAATCGACGTTGGGCCGACCGGAGACCAGGACAGACCAAGGAGTGAGGGGCTATGTGACCAGTTAGGCTCGTGTGTCGCGATGCTCCGGTGGCCCCCTTGACGCGCAAACAGCTTACAGGGAGAGTACGCGAGGATAGGTTGATGTTCTACGTCGGCAGAGCCCGGCCCCGCGCATACCTCAACCGTCGTTGGGCCGACCGGAGACCAGGACAGACCAAGGAGTGAGGGGCTACGTGACCAGTTAGGCTCATGATTCGCGATGCTCAGGAGTCCCCTTTGACGTGCAAACAATCTCTATACCTTGGCCCTCGCTGAGGCTCGGCTCGGGAGGGCTGTGCGACGACCAGGTCCGGGAGACCTGGCTGGGTGGCGTACGCTTGGGCGTGACCTGAGGGCAGCCCCCGTGTCCAGCCCCCTCGCGCGGCCTTCCCGAGGGGACGCGTTGCGGTGAGGCCGGACGTTGAGCGCTGGGGCTCCCTAAGGTTGGTACGACCGTGAGGCCGCCATCAGTTGTTTATCACCAGCGCATGGCATAGTGCTTCCGCCTGTGCACGGGCATAGCCGCTCCTCGGCAGTGTCGACGGCCAGTGCAGAGCATGGTGCTTCCACTTGTGCGTGGGAGGGGGCTCCCTTTGCGGAGAGCCCCCTAGGCGTGTACAGCCCTGCCCTGACACGTGGCTTGCACGGCAGGGCTAGACGAGGTGTATCTGGGCACTCGTGAGCCAGCGCGGGACTCATGAGGACCTACCTCAAGGCGGGTTGCGCCTGGTCTTGGTTCTTGTTCGCTATGTTTGTCCTGCGAGGTGGTTAGACGACCTGTGCCGAACGAATTTCCTAAGGTTACCACGTGAGAGAGCCAAGCACCAATGTCCCTAGGAGGTGACGTAAACGGGGCCGGCCCACCAGACAGAGCTCAGCCATTGGATTTATCGACGCTGTAGGGACGGACCCGAGCACAGACGTCGTGCTCAACTTACTCATGTGAAGGGTCCTGAAGAAAGACGGCCGGCGCGTGGTCCCCATGATGGGCTACGATCGAGCAAGTAGTAATCATAGGTAGGTCGAACATGAGGGCAGAAGGCTTAACTAAATGCATGGGGGATACGTGCCACTGGGTCAGGCCCGAGCGGCTTGGGAATGATGCAGCCCGAGGGGCGCTCCCAACAAGGTAAGGTAAAGGCATAAGGAAAGGGATACATGCCATAGGGACGGACCCACGCGGCCTGGGAATGATGCAGCCCATGGGGCGCTCCCAGCTAAATGAACATGCAAAATGTCACCTGGTTATGTTGACGAAGGAGAGTTGTGGCAGCTGAAGGGGCACGGCGAAGGGGTTGCTCCTCACAAGCCTCCCTTGAGCCTCGGGAGGCTCTGGGGGCTCGGGTGGTTCCTTGAGGACCGTCTCCATCTCCATCAGGATGGCGTGGTGCCTGGCCTCCTGAGCTGCCAGGATGCGCCGCAGGTTGCGCTGGTAAGCGGACAACACGCTCGGCAGGCCAAAGGGCATGCGAACGTAGCTGTGCGGTGGGCCCTCGCAGCGTCCCACACACGAAGGCCAGAAAAGCTCATGAGAAGCGACCCTGTTGAGCCCTGGGACGTCGATGCAGATGCGCAGCCCGGCATCCTCGCCTGGATGGAAAGCTGCGCCTTGTGAGCGGCGGTCGTCGTGCATGGCCCTTAGGTCTTGTAGTTCCTGGGTGGTCTTGGTGATGAACTCCTGAACTGTGGGCGATCCTTTCCTTGTGCCCTCCTGAGAGAAACATGCCGTGAAGCATGCCTCCAAGTGGTGCCCGAGCGCCTCCCTCGTGATGTGGGCAAGGTCTGAGGCCTTCCAGAAGAAAGCCCCCGAGCCCTGCCCGAGAAGGGCGCCGGGCGCACCTTCCTATGCGGTGGAGGGAGGCGCCCCTGGAGCGAGCGCTGATCCTGACGAGGCTCCGGCTGTGATGCCACCCTCGTGAGGTCCTGCACGGTGCAACCGCTCCTTCTTCTTGGGGACGGCCTTAGGAGGGCCCTCGCCCTTGCTGTCGGGGTCATCGATTGCTGTGGCTTGGAAGGCACGCTCGAGGGAGCACACCGCATCTCTTTCTTCACATGGGACCGTGATGATCCCGCCGCTTCCTGGCATCTTAAGGACATTGTAGCCGTGATGGGTCACCGCCGTGAACTTGGCCAGAGCTGGATACCCGAGGATGGCATTGTACGGCAGACGGATGTGCGCGACATCAAAGTCTATGAGCTCGGTGCGGTAGTTGTTACGCTGGCCAAAGGTGACAGGGAGGCGGACCTGCCCTATCGGTGTGGTGGAACCGTCGGTCACTCCCGAGAAAGGCTTGGTGGGCTGAAGCTGGTCATACAGGCACTTGGAGGCTGTTGAACGTGTCAACGGACAGGACACTGAGCCCTGCGCCGCCATCGATGAGGGTCTTGGTAACTTGCACGTTGCTGATGACTGGGGAGCAAAGCATCGGGAGGGTGCCAGCGGTTGCTGCGCACATCAGCTGATCTGCCGAGTTGAACGTGATGGGGCACTGGGACCATCTGACCAGGCATGTGGATTCGAGCTTGGGGAGGACTGCATTCACTTCACAAGCAAACTGCTTGAAGATACGCTGCGAGGCTGGGGCCTGGGCTCCGCCCAAGGTGCAGGCGATAGCACGCGGTTCCTGAAAGCCCCCATCCCCCTCGTCCTAATAGTGCTCATCGTAGCGAGGAGGCAGATCCGGCTTGAACTTGCCCAGCCAAGCGACGCTACGCAGCTCCGGGGTGAAGGCGCGGCAGCCAGCTGTGGTCAGCGTGGCCTGCCTTGGGCTGGAGATTGGTCTTGACGGGGTCTCGGCCCTGCCGCTATAGGTGGTGCACGGTCTTGTCACAGCAGCCGGTCCTGGCACGGTGGCGCGAGGAGCGGCGGAGCGTTTTGTTGCGGTCGAGGGTATTCTTGACAGCTTCTTTCTTCGCGCGCGGGTGTGGGATGCGGCGGGTCGCATCGCGGAGCCACGCGTCTTGGCTCCAGGGCGCCGTCTTGGGGCTGAGGTGGTGCAGGCGCTCCATGAGCTACGTCACCCGTAGCTAGCGGAGGGCGAGGCGGAGAGAGGGACGGCACAAGAGAGCCCCCTGCGGCGCGGACAGGCTCGGCGATGCGGTCGAGCCAGGCCTCGTAGAGGTCATCCACTGGGCAGTAGCGCAGGAGCTCGTGTGCCATGAGGAGCATGGCCCGTGCGTCCATGGACGGGCGACGTGCATGGGAAGAAGAACCGGCCGGGGTAAGCGATGGAGTGGCGGTGTGGCTGTCCCGCCGCACAGAGGGGTGCAGCGAGGATGCTTGCTGCTTGTTCCCCGCCGGGCCGGTGGCGGCGTTGGCGGCAGGCGACGGGGAATGACGACGTGGCCCGCCGATGGAGCCGTCTGAGCGACGTGGGCGGTGAGGGCAGCCCGGCGCTCAGCACGAGCGCGGCATGCGTCTACCATGGAGACGACGGAGCGACGGACAGAGGCTTCGGCGCACCCCTACCTGGCGTGCCAAATATCGGATCACGGGTTCCGGCAAACCCTTAAGGTTCAAACACTGGGGTGCGCGAAAAGGTTTTCTCCCTATTGATCCACGCCCTAGCTCTCTTAGATCTTGCGGACGAACTCGACGAACTCACAACACAGAAAGACACAAGATTTATACTGGTTTGGGCCACAGTTGTGGTGTAATACCCTACTCTAGTGTGGTGGTGGAGGATTGCCTCTTGGGCTGACGATGAACAGTACAAGAGGAAGAACAGCCTCCTGAGGTTGAGGTGTTCTTGTGCTTGGTGAACTTGTGTGGGTGAGATGATCTTGGATCTGCTCTCGACTTGTGATTAGGTCGGTCCCCCTCTACTCTGGTGGCTAGTTCTACTTATATAGGCCCTGGTTCTCTCCCCAAATATTGAGGAGGAAGGGAGCCAACAATGGCCAATTCAAAAGGGGACAGCTAGTAAAATCTATCCTGACAAAAGGTGGTCTTCGCCTGCAAAAGGCTCTGGTGATGACGCCGTCGTGGGCTCCATGGTGACCTCCGTCCTACCGTCCTTCTGGTCTTTGTCTTGTTGCACCAAAATGGAAACCTTTGCTTGATGCCTCGGTACTCCGTGCCTGCGCTTGCCCCCTTAGCACCAAGGGAGGCAACAAGGACGTTGCGCGCGCTGGCGCCCACCTAGTCTCGATCGTCATGCACCTCATGAGGGTCTCGTGAGGTTTGTCTTGCCTTGATCTCTCCGCCCCTCATGAGCCTGCCTGGCGAGGCTGCTCTTGAGGAGGTCTTGCGTTGTCCGCCTCGCGAGGCTTGGCCCCTCGTGAGGGTCTTGAATGCCTTGTCGATGAAGATGGGCTATACAGACCTGCTAGCCCAGCCACGCCATGGGCCGCAGGCAGGCAAGTCTGGGGACGCCCGTTCCCAGAACGCCAACACCACTTGACTCAGTTGGGAGTTAATTGATAGTGTCATTGACATAGTTCTTCAATCACTCCCACCAAGCTATAAAGGCTTTGTGATGAACTATAATATGCAAGGGATAGAAAGGACAATTCCCGAGCTATTCGCGATGCTAAAGGCTGCGGAGGTAGAAATCAAGAAGGAGCATCGAGTGTGGATGGTTAACGAGACCACTAGTATCAAGAAAAAAAGGTAAAGGGAAGAAGGGGAACTTCAAGAAGAATAGCAAGCAAGTTGCTGCTCCCGGGAAGAAGCCCAAGTCTGGACCTAAGCCTGAAATTGAGTGCTTCTACTACAAAGGGACTGGTCACTGGAAGCGGAACTGCCCCAAGTATTTGGCGGATAAGAAGGATGGCAAAGTGAAGGTATATTTCATATACATGTTATTGATGTGTACCTACAAATGCTTGTAGTAGTGCCTGGGTATTTGATACTGGTTCTGTTGCTCATATTTGTGTAACAAGGGCTACGAATTAAACGAAGGTTGGCTAAGGACAAGGTGACGGTGCACGTCGGAAATGGTTCCAAGGTCGATGTGATCGCCGTCGGCATGCTACCTCTACATCTACCTTCGGGATTAGTTTTAGACCTGAATAATTATTATTTCATGCTAGCGTTGAGCATGAACATTATATCTGGATCTTGCTAGATGCCAGACGGTTATTCATTTAAGAAAAGAATAATGGTTGTTCTATGTATATGAGTAATATCTTTTATGGTCATGCACCCTTGATGAGTGGTCTATTTATGCTGAATCACGATTGTAGTGATACAAATATTCATAATATTGAAGCAAAAAGATGCAAAGTAAATAATGATAGTGCAACTTATTTGTGGCACTACCGTTCATGTCATATTGGTGTAAAGCGCATGAAGAAACTCCATGCTGATGGGCTTTTGGAATCACTTGATGCTTGCGAACCATGCCTCATGGGAAAGATGACTAAGACTCCGTTCTCCGAAACAATGGAGCGAGCCACCGACTTATTGGAAATAATACATACTAATGTATGCGGTCCGATGAGCGTTGAGGCTCGCGGCGGGTATCGTTAGTTTCTGACCTTCACAGATGATTTGAGCAGATATGGGTATATCTACTTAATGAAACATAAGTCTGAAACATTTTAAAAGTTCAAAGAATTTCAGAGAGAAGTGGAAAAATCATCATAACACAAAAATAAAGTTTCTACGATCTGATCATGGAGGTGAATATTTGAGTTATGAGTTTGGTCTTCATTTGAAACAATGTGGAATAGTTTCGCAACTCACGCCACCTGCAACACCATAGTGTAATGGTGTGTATGAACGTTGTAACCGTACTTTATTAGATATGGTGCGATCTATGATGTATCTTACTAATTTTCCACTATCGTTTTGGGGTTATGCTTTAGAGATGGCTGCATTCACGTTAAATAGGGTACCATCTAAATCTGTTGAGATGACACCATATGAACTGTGGTTTGGCAAGAAACCTAAGTTGTCGTTTCTTAAAGTTTGGGGTTGTGATGCTTATGTGAAAAAGCTTCCACCTGATAAGCTCGAACCCAAATCGGAGAAATGTGTCTTCATAGGATACCCAAAGGAAACCGTTGGGTACACCTTCTATCATAGATCCGAGGGCAAGATATTCGTTGGTAAGAATGGATCCTTCCTAGAGAAGGAGTTTCTCTCGAAAGAAGTGAGTGGGAGGAAAGTGGAACTTGATGAGGTAACTGTACCTTCTCCCGAATTGGAAAGTAGTTCATCACAGAAATTAGTTCCAGTGATTCCTACACAAATTAGTGAGGAAGTTAATGATGATGATCATGAAACTTCAGATCAAGTTACTATCGAACCACGTAGGTCAACCAGAATACTTTCCGCACCAGAGTGGTATGGTAATCATGTTCTAGAAGTCATGTTACTAGACCATGACAAACCTATGAACTATGAGGAAGCGATGATGAGCCCAGATTCTGCGAAATGTCTTGAGGCCATGAAATCTGAGATGGGATCCATGTATGAGAACAAAGTATGGACTTTTGTTGACTTGTCCGATGATCGGCAAGCCATAGAGAATAAATGGATCTTCAAGAAGAAGACTGGTGCTGACGGTGATGTTACTGTCTACAAACTCGAGTTGCAAAAGGTTTTCGACAAGTTCAAGGAGTTGACTACAAAGAGACCTTCTCGCCCATAGCGATGCTTAAGTCTGTCTGAATCATGTTAGCAATTGCTGCATTTTATGATTATGAAATTTGGCAAATGGATGTCAAAACTCCATTCCTTAATGGATTTCTTAAAGAAGAGTTGTATATGATGCAACCAGAAGGTTTTGTCGATCCTAAAGGTGCTAACAAAGTTTGCAAGCTCCAGCGATCCATTTATGGACCGGTGCAAGCATCTCGGAGTTGGAATATATGTTTTGATTGTGTGATCAAAGCATATGGTTTTATACAAACTTTTGGAGAAGCCTGTATTTACGAGAAACTGAGTGGGAGCTCTGTAGCATTTATAATATTATATGTGGATGACATATTGTTGATTGGAAATAATACAGAATTTCTGGTTAGCATAAAAGGATACTTGAATAAGAATTTTTCAATGAAAGACCTCGGTGGAGCTACCTATAGATTGGGCATCAAGATCTATAGAGATAGATCAAGACACTTAATTGGAATTTCACAAAGCACATACCCTGATAAAGTTTTGAAGAAGTTCAAAATGGATCAGTCAAAGAAAGGGTTCTAGCATGTGTTACAAGGTGTGAAGTTGAGTCAGACTCAATGCCCGACCACTGCAGAAGATAGAGAGAAAATGAAAGTCATTCCCTATGCCTCAGCCATAGGTTCTAGCATGCATGCAATGTTGTGTACTAGATCTGATGTGTGCCTTGCTATAAGTTTAGTAGGGAAGTACCAAAGTAATCCAGGAGTGGATCACGGGACAGCGGTCAAGAACATCCTGAAATACCTGAAAAGTACTAAGGATATGTTTCTCATTTATGGAGGTCACAAAGAGCTTGTCCTAAATGGTTACGTCGATGCAAGCTTTGACACTAATCCGGATGACTCAAAATCACAAACTGAATACGTATTTATATTGAATGGTGGAGCTGTAAGTTGGGGCAGTTCCAAGCAAAGCGTCGTGGCGGGATCTACATGCGAAGTGGAGTATGTAGCTACTTCGGAAGAAGCAAATGAAGGAGTCTGGATGAAGGAGTTCATATCAGATCTAGTTGTAATACCTAGTGCCACGGGTCCAATGAAAATCTTTCGTGACAATACTAGAGCAATTGCCTTGGCGAAGGAATCCAGATTTCACAAGAGAACCAAACACATCAAGAGATGCTTCAATTCCATCCGCGATCAAGTCAAGGAGGGAGACATAGAGATTTGCAAGATACATACGGATCTGAATGTTGCACACCCGTTAACTAAGCCTCTTCCCACAAGCAAAACATGATCAGCACCAAGACTCCATGGGTGTTAGAATCATTACTATGTAATCCAAATTATTGACTCTAGTGCAAGTGGGAGACTGAAGGAATTATGCCCTAGAGGCAATAATAAAGTTGTTATTTATATTTCCTTATATCATGATAAAGGTTTATTATTCATGCTAGAATTGTATTAACCGGAAACTTAGTACATGTGTGAATACATAGACAAAACAGAGTGTCCCTAGTATGCCTCTACTTGACTAGCTCGTTAATTAAAGATGGTTAAGTTTCATGACCATAGACATGTGTTGTCATTTGATGAATGGGATAACATCATTAGAGAATGATGTGATGGAAAATACCCATCCATTAGCTTAGCATAATTACCGTTAAGTTTTATTGCTATTGCTTTCTTCTTGACTTATACATATTCCACTGACTATGTGATTATGCAACTCCCTAATATTGGAGGAACACCTTGTGTGCTATCAAATGTCACAACGTAACTGGGTGATTATAAAGATGCTCTATAGGTGTCTCCGAAGGTGTTTGTTGGGTTGGCATAGATCAAGATTAGGATTTGTCACTCCGAGTATCGGACAGGTATCTTTGGGCCCTCTCGGTAATGCACATCACTATAAGCCTTGCAAGCAATGTGACTAATGAGTTAGTTGCAGGATGATGTACTACGGAATGAGTAAAGAGACTTGCTGGTAACGAGATTGAACTAGGTATGATGATACCGACGATCGAATCTCGGGCAAGTAACATATCGATGTCAAAGGGAAATGTATGTTGTTATTGCGGTTTGACCGGTAAAGAGCTTCGTAGAATATGTAGGAACCAATATGAGCATGCCAGTTCCTCTATTGGTTATTGACTAGACATGTGTCCCGGTCATGTCTACATAGTTCTCGAACCCGTAGGGTCCGCACGCTTAATGTTCAATGATGATTTGTATAATGAGTTATGTTTTTTAGTGATCGAAGATTGCTCGGAGTCCCGGATGAGATCATGGACATGACGAGGAGTCTCGAAAGGGTCGAGAGGTAAAGATTCATATATTGGAAGGTAGTATTCGGACATCGGAATTGTTCCGAGAGGTTCGGGTATTTTACCGGAGTACCTAGGGGTTACCGGAACCCCCCGAGGAAGTATTCAGCCTACATGGGACTAAGGGAGACAGAGGTAAGCCCGCGGTGAGGTGGCGCGTGCCCCCTCCTAGGGAGTCCGAATAGGAGGAGGAGGAGGGGGTGCGGCCCCCTTTCCTCTCCCTCTCCTTCTCCTTCCTTTTCCCTCCGGTGGAGAAAGGAAAAGGGAGGGGGTTAATCCAACTAGGACTAGGATTCCTAGTAGGACTCCCCCCTTTGCGCGCCCCCTCCTGGACGTCTGCCTCCTCCTCCCCCTTTATATACAGGGGAGGGGGCACCCCAAAGGCACATCAATTTTTCTCTTAGCCGTGTGCGGTGCCCTCTCCATAGTTTACTCCCCCGGTCATAGTGTCATAGTGCTTAGGCGAAGCCCTACACGGATCACATCACCATCACCGTCACCATGCCGTTGTGTTGACGGAACTATCCCTCGCCCCTCTGCTGGATCAAGAGTTCGAGGGACGTCATCGAGCTGAATGTGTGCTGAACACGGAGGCGTCGTACGTTCAGTACTAAGATTGGTTGTATCGTGAAGACATTCGACTACATCAACCACGTTAACCTAATGCTTTCGCTTTTTGTGTATGAGGGTACATGGACACACTCTCCCCCTCTCGTTGCTATGCATCTCCTAGATAGATCTTGCGTGATCATAGGAATTTTTTTGAAATTGCATGCTACGTTCCCCAACAATGCCAGGCCCGGCGAGGGTTTCAGTTGTCCCCGCGACCTCCGCCGTGGCCTCCTCTATGTCCAAAGCCACGGTCGCTGCGGTCGGGGCAGCAGCACAAGCGCTCATCCCAAAGCACCTTGAGCTCCTGGCAGTCATCGGCATTGTGAGTGTGCATGTTGTGGAAGACGCAGAACGGGCGTTCGTCCTTGGCGGGCTTGTCGCAGTCACGGTCGCGCTATAGCTCAGGCTTGGCTGCAAGCACGGCGGGGTCCTTGCGCTTGACCTCCTTGGTCTTGGCCTACTTGTCTTTGGGGGGGGGGGTCGTCTGGGTGCTTCAGGAGGGAGAGGCGGCCCTCCTCAGGCATGGCGCACCTGTCCGCCAGGTTGAACATCTCTAGTGCCGAGCACAGATCATCATGGATGGCAAGCTCCTCACTCATCTCGACATTCATCACACCCTCGATGAACGCTGAGATGATGGCTTCGTTCGAGGCCTTCGAGATCTTGAGGCAGACTTGGGTGAAGCGCTGAATGTACTTGCGGAGAGTGTCGTCGGGGCGCTGCTTCACGCGCCGCAAGTCATTGACGGTGAGAGCGCGATTGCGGGTGCCCTGGAAGTTCGCGATGAACCGCTCACGAAGCTCGTCCCGCGAAGAGATCACCCCCTCTGGGAGGTGCATGATCTAGGAGCGTGCGCCGTCCTTGAGAGCCATGGGGAAACAATTTGCCATGACCTTGTCATTGTTTTTCGCTGCCTCGATGCTCAACATGTAGAGCTGAAGGAATTTTGTCGGGTCGAGGATGGCGTCATAGCGCGGGGGCAGCATTGGCTTGAACTTGACTACCCAGACCACCTAACGCAGCTTGCGGGTGAAGGCACGGCAGCCCATGGTGCTCACGGGGATGGTGCGCGCCGGGGGAGCGCGGTCCTGATGCCCATGCGATGCGGCTTCCTCCACGGCCTGGTCTTCGTGCTAACACGGCGGAGTGGGGAGCGCACACGCGTCGTGCTGTGGCCCCTGCACCACCTGGCGGTTGCCTCGTCTCGTGCTGGCACCGACGCTCCATCTGGCGGGTCGCACGGGCATGCTTCGTGTCGAGGCTCGACGTCTTTGCTACTTAGAGGGGGAGGCAGAGGCGCACCATGAGCCACATAGCCCGTGCGAGGCGGCGGGGGACGGAGCGAGCGGGAGGGCACCGGGGCCTCACCTGCGTCATTGACGAGCTCGGTGATGCAGCCAAGCCAGGTGTCATAGCCATCATAGGCAGGGCGGTAGCGCAGCAGCCCCCGCATAGTGAGCAGTGCTGCCTGCGCGATTGCCGGCTTGTGGCGAGCATGAGAGGATGAAGCCGTGGCCGGGGTGAGAGAAGGAGTGGAGGTGCGAACGTCACGCTGCACCGACAAGGGCAGAGATGAGTCCTACTGTTCGTGAGCAGCAGCGGCGTTGGCAGCCGGGGAGGCAGAGCGCAGGGGGCACTGGGGCCCACCAGAGCCGTCATGGTGACGAGAGCCGCACGGCGCTTGGCATGAACATGGTGAGCGTTGGCCATGGAGACTATGGAGCAAGAACAGCTCAGAACAAAAGCTTCGGCACACCCCTACCTGGCGCAGCAAATGTCGGAGATGGGGCTCCATGGTTCCAAAGGAAGGCTCGAACTCTGCGGTGCACACGAAGTACTTGGATACACCCCTGATTGCCGCTCACGATCTCACAACCTCAACTTGACGGGCTCGGGAGAGGAGGGAAGGAATGGAACACGAGGATTTACCCAGGTTTCGGCCACCTTGCGGTGTAAAACCCTAATCGTGCTTTGTAGTGCATTACCTCGTGGAAAGGTTGCGTATAAACTGGTACAAGGGATGAGCTGCCTCACAAGGGCTCACTGGGATGAACTGGTACGGGTCTTGCTTTGTGGTGGATTGCCTCGCGGAGAAGTTGAGTATGAACTGGTACAAGGGATGAGCTGCGACACGATAGGAGAGATTGCATCTAGATACCCTTGTAGATTGCAAAGCAGAAGCATTAAGAAACATGGTTCACGTAGTCGAACGTCTTCGTGATCCAATCATGATCCATCCACGAACTCCCGATTAAGTGCCGAACGGACGGCACCTCCGTGTTCAACACACGTACGGCTTGATGACGGCTTCACCTCCTCGACCATCGAGCGATGGTGAAGTAGTAGCTCGAGTCTTCCGGCAGCATGACAGCGTGGCAGTGGTGGTGGTGAAGAAATCTCAGCAGGGCTTCACCAAGCCTAGCAGAGAAGAAGAGGATCCACAAGGGAGAGGAAGAGCAACACCGTGGCAATGATGGGTTCAGTTCCCTTCCCTCTGTGCCTCTGTATGTGGAAGGGAGGAGGGGTAGGGAGCCCTAGGGTTTCCCCTAGGGGAAAGCGGCCACCAAATGGGGTGCCCCTAGGGAAACCCTAGGATCACTTGGCCCCCAAGCCAAGTGGGGCACTGGCCCCTAGGTGGGCTCCTCCACCTCCTGGCCAAGTGGGTTGAGGTGAGGGGGTGCTCCCAACCCCTTGTGGGCTGGTGTGCCCCCTTCGGCCCACGAGGCCCCCCAAACTTGCCGGGGCCTCCTGAAACCCTTTTCGGTCTTCCAGCAATAACCCGGTACCCCCAGAACACTTCCGGGATCCGAGTCCCGTCGTCCTAGATATCAATCTTCACCTCCGGACGACTCTGGATTTCCTCATCATGTCCGGGATCTCATCCGGGACTCCGAACAACCTTCGGTCACCACCATAACAACTCAACTATACTTGGATCATCACCAAACATTAAGTGTATAGACCCTGCAGGTTCGAGAACTATGTAGACATGACTGAGACACCTCTATAGTAAATAACCAATAGTGGGACCTAGATGTCCATATTGGTTCCTACATATTCTACGAGGATCTTTATCGGTCGAACCTCGATGCCAAGGATTCAGCTAATCTTGTATGCAGTTCCCTTGGTCCATCGGTATGTTACTAGCCCAAGATTCGGTCGTCCGTATCTCCATACCTAGTTCAATCTCGTTACAGGAAAGTCTCTATTACTCGCTCCATAATACAAGATCTCGTGGCTAACTCATTGGTCACATTGCTTGCAAGCTCATTGTGATGTCGTATTACAGAGTGGGCCCTGAGATACCTCTCCATCGTACGGAGTGACAAAATCCCAATCTTGATCCATGCCAACTCACATAACTGCAGGATGCTGCTAACACGACACTACGATCAGAGACTCTTCGACGAAACTGTGTGTAATGCAATAATCGCAAATGGTGGTGTAAAAAGAACCATAAAAAAAGGTGCAAAACATTTGCGATGATGGATGCATCGAACATGATTCGAATTTTAGTTGCATGTGTGATGCAGGGCATACGGTTTAGTTCAATTAACAGTTTGCGATGTGGAGGAACAAAAGAAACGGGCAGCCAGATGAGGGTGTGTCAGGACCCCGACTCAATGCCACATCGATCTAGCATGTAACACCTCATATCACTTTGCGGCCTCACGCACGGTATTCCCACGGGTGTCGCCTTACCTTTGCCCGGGACCGTTTGCGCCTTTTGGCACACGTATATGACAGTGTCGCTAGCATCCATATGATAAGGAGCCCGGGCTGACATGGCTAGTCGTAAACCCAAAGTGGCACAAACTTACAGGGACAGGCATCCATGACCCAGCATCGAACGTGTCGATCATCAGCGAGTGAATCCAGGCTGTAGCACTGGGCTAGCAGGACTCCGGTGAACCGGGCTGTAGTAGGCTAATAGGACTCCGGTATTCATCGCGTGACATTTCCCCGAAGGGTCAGACACAGGAACGAAGAAGGACACATGCCGGCCAGCCTAAGTGTTCCGGAGCAGTAGCAAGCTACCATGGCTCAGTGGAAACACTAGGAGACATTTCCCGGTAAGAGAGGCTACTAAAGATAAACAACTAGATGGTCAGATCCCACACATACCAAGCATTTCAATAACATACACACAATATGCTCGATATGTGCAATACAACATGGCATCACAAAATGACTCTACGACTCAAGTAGTTTATTCAATAGGCTCCGAGGAGCGAGATATTACAAACATGGGCCTCATGACCCAACACTCAGAGCATACAAGTCAAAGCACAAGCGGAAGCTATCATGTCTGAGTACAGACGTCTATTAATGAAAAGGCTGATAAGCCTGACTATCTATCAGATCCTGCCGAGGGCACAAGATCGTAGCTGAGGTATCAAGCTAAACGTCGAAGTCCAAGCGGAACTACTAGTGAGACTGAAGTCTCTCTGCAAAAACATAAAATAGGCAAACGTGAGTACAAATGTACCCAGCAAGACTTACATCAGATCTATCTACACATGCACCATTATCAACAAAAGGGGATGGTGGAGTTTGACTGCAGCAAGCCAGCTTTGACTCGGTGGCTATCCTGAACTACGACTGCAAGGTAACTCTTTTGAGGTGGCGCACACGAGTCCACATATTCACCATATCAATACACCACTATGGATCCGCTCCCGTCTCCCTACGAGAACGCCATCCATAGCACTCACGCTTATCTTGCGTATTTTAGAGTATCCACTTTCACTTGTCTATGAACTATGCAATGGGGTCCAAGTTTCCATATCCGAGGAATCCGGCTATTCGAATAGATGATGTTAACCCTGCAGGGGTGTACTTCTTCACACACGCTCTCGCCACTTACCGCCCTGTACACGTCATGTACCTCGGCAACCTTCAAGCGGAAGCCGGGCGAGGGAGTCGGCCACGACCTGACTAACCGAATAAGTCTCTAGTCCAGGTTTATCGCCTATTCGGGTTCCATCCGCAAGGAGATCCGGCCGGGGTGTCGCTCACGGCCCCAAACGATGTGTGCAGGGTTCCCAAGCCCACCAACCGGGTGCCACTTGGTACACCGGGCCACTGTGCCTAGTCTGTCCCAAGCCCACCTGTACCGGGTGCCACTTGGTAGACTACTAACACTACCTACAAACACCAGAAACTAGTTGCAACTCCTGGACAGAGTTCATGTTGATTAATAAGTCGAGAGAGCTTGGAGCGCCCGGAGCCCAACGTGTGGTAGTAACTGATCATGGATCACAAACACAGAACTCAGTTCCTGAGGATGGCTGCAATGAGACAACCCACCATGTACTCCTACATGGCCTCTCACCGCTACCTTTACCAAATCGTGTTCACACACTTAGTTCACCCATAGTAGGACATGTTCACACGCCTCTGATTCATCCCCGATGAATCAGACCTGACTCAACTCTAAGCAGTAGCAGGCATGACAAACAAGCATGAATGAGTAGGCACAACAGGGCTCAAACAACTCCTACTCATGCTAGTGGGTTTCATCTATTTACTGTGGCAATGACAGGTCATGCAAAGGATAAAGGGGTTCAGCTACCGCAGCAAGTAACAGAAAAATCGGTGTTGTCCTAATGCATTAAAAGAGAGCAGGAGCGAGAGAGTAGGATTGTATCGGAATGAACAAGGGGGTTTTGCTTGCCTGGCACTTCTGAAGATAGCATTGAGTCTTCATCAGTGTCAACGATCGCATCATCGGTATCACGTCTATCGAGAGGGGACAATACCGGCAACACAGAAGGGAACACAATCAATGCAATGCAACAGTATGATGCATGATAATGACATGGCAATATGCTGGTGTTTTGAGCTAATGCACTTAGCTATGATTTAAATGAAGTTGGTTTGAATACATGATTCAAACTCCAACTCCATATATGATTATTTAAATGCCCTTTATTTGTTTTGTCCAAAACAGAGGACAAGCATTGCTCAAACATGCATGAAAATGGTACAGATGGATTCCTTGAATTTTTCTGATAATTTTTCATATATAAATTATTTAATTTGGAGTTACAGATTAATTTCTATGATTTTTAGAAGTTTAGGGCATTTTCTGGAATTTCCTATATAAAAATAAATCCAGAAAAGAATTTACTGCGTCAGCACTACGTCAGCATGACGTAAGCGAGTCAACGGGCAGCCCAGGTCAAACTGACCAGTGGGTCCTCCGTGTCAGTGACTAATCTAACTAACTGGGTTAGTTAGCGTTTTAACTTAAACTAACCTAGATTAATTAGGCGGGCTGGTCCCGCATGTCAGTGACACAGGGGGAGGTCAAACCCCGGTCAAATGGCCCAAACAGGCCGGCGGCTCAACGCCGGCGGCAACAGGCACGGCGGAGGGCTTCGGGATCGCTCCTCCGGCCACCAAAAACGTGGCGGAGGGCATCTACGCGTTGCCCGTGCTCGTCCGCATCGAGCAGTGCAAGCAGCAGTGGCTATGGCGGCCCGTAGCGACGGCAATGGCGACAAGTGTGGTGGCCGGAGCTCGGTGGTGCACGGGCGCAGGGCTATGGCTCGCCCTCGAGGGAACCAGGTAGCTAGGCCGCATCTAGGGGGCCCAGGGAGCACAGTGGATAGCACAGCTGGGCGTGGTAAGCTCAGCGGTGAGCAGGAGGTCGGCCATGGCGGACGGCGGCCTCGGGAGCTCGTGGGGCGGTGGCTAGAGGAAGCTAGCGAGAGGGGGAGGTGAGGGGAAAAACTCAGGGGCTCACGGTGATGTCGTAGGGAGGCTCAGCGCGCTCGGGGACGGCTCAGAGGCGACGGAACGGCGATGACGATCTCCGGTGTCCCGAGGTTGAAGACGGGTCGATGGCGATGAAGCAGAGCCCTCCGGGTTGTTTCCTTCGGCGTGGGGATGGGGTGCTCGATTTCGGAGCTTCTGGGCATGGTCATGGGACGAGGGGACGGCGGTGGTCGCGGCAGCGGCAAGCGGCGGCGACGGCTGCGCTCGGGCATAACGGGAGAGGACGAGGGAGAGAGCCAGGGGGAGAATGGGGTGTCGGAGGGGTCGGGACAGTGCCGAGGAGTGGCTTCGAGGCGTCGCCACGCTGTCCAGGCGAGGCAGGCGGCCAGGGAGCTGCATGGCGAGCTCGGCGTGCGCGGGCGCGCTCCTCTCTGCCTGCCTGGCGAGAGGAAGCAGGTGGCTGGCACGAGCCAGCACAGTGCTGGGCCGGCCAGTGGGCTGCCAGGTGGGCTGCGCCAGGTAAGTGGCCAGGTAGTTTGCTCTTTTTTTATTTTTTTTGTTCTGTTTGTTTTATTTAATTTATTTTGCCACTGTTTTGAATTAAAATAATAATTCAAACAATGCCAAAGCTCCTCTGAATATTTTATATTGCTAGATGGACTTTTCCAAAAGCTTATAAAATATTTCCGGGGGTATTTGAAATTATATTCTATTTATATGAATATAATTCAAATTCAAATAGCTAATGATTTAAATCCAAAGTCCCAAAAATAATCCCTTAAAAATGTTCAATATTTTGGTTGGGACCAGAATCCTTACCAAAAATTATCAAACATTTAAAAAGAGCATTTTGAAGCAATGAATGAGATTTCTAGGGTTTTTGCCCCTCTTTTATTTAAGTTTTTGAGGCTTCCAAAATTCCCTCAGTTCAAATTTTCAGAATCTAAACATGATGCACACATGAGCTAGCCTAGAGCATTACCAGAAGCTAGGGATGTGACAACTCACCCCCACTAAACAAGAATCTCGTCTCGAGATTCAAGCATAGGGTAAGGTGAAGAGGAAACGCAACTAGTATAATCTTCACGATCCAGGTTGCACTTCATAGGAACGTTGATTCGATCACCATCATCGTCTTGAAGTCTTGCTCTGAGAATTCCTGTCAACATGACATGGAGGGAAGAAGGAGACTCTAGAAGGGTCGATCTTCTCGAAGATCGAACAACTCACGGAATGAGACATAACAATATCTCTCGAGCTGAGAGACGAAGCACACCTCTAGAGGGATGGAGTGGAACAGATGACGAGGGTTCACTAGGTAGACAACAATTTCACGCTTAAGAGGGTGGCAAACGATTGTCAACGTAGCGAGGAGTTGAGTTGCCACGATACCACGACGAAACATCCTGGAGGAGGGTGATTCGTAGATTATTATCTTAAGTGGCAAAAAGAATTACTTTTGATATAGAGATCATCGAGACTCTCTATATCAGCCTAAGGCAAATCACAGCAATCGTTTGGAGGGGGTCGGTAGAATGGCATACTCGGATTTGGATGATGTGGATTACCTTGTTGAAGACAACGCAATGGATGAATTTACTTATCACCGGAAATGGAAGGGACATTGGTGGTGCAAGCTGGGAACAAAATGCAAATGCTGGGAACGATTCTGGTAACTGGGGAAGAACCCAACAATAGAGAGTGAATTCACTGTTTGAAAGGTCATAGCATTGCCGAGGAAACTGAGAGCAATCCCAGTTAGTGCCGATGATAACACGTAGCGCTTGTGCGTGCTCTCAAGAACTTGAGCAACTCCACAATCATCAAGGTTTTACCAACATCCGTGTCAAGGATTCTGGCAACCCAACTTACTACCATGATGAATGATGATGGATGATGCAGATGCAAAGGAAGATAACACTTTCTCAGATTTCACCCTTGGCGGGGCCAAGGAAATAAAATCTGGATGATCGACCGAGAGACATTTAGCACTCCGCTTCTAATGTTCTCCTTGATGTGCTAGTGTAACCCATTCATAGATATGGTTTGATATCTAGAACATCAAGTAAAGGTCGGACTTCGGGATCTCAGAAATCCATAGGGCAACTAGGGAGTAAATCCTACGAAATCCCTATGGGGGGGTGGCCAACTTCCTCAATCAAGATATTATAATAACAGGTCTTCCGGCTGGGTGTGTTGGCCACGACATCCACTTTACCGGTTTTCGAGGGACCGATATTATAGTTCTTGGGAAATGTTCCAACCATCATATCTGCCTGAGATTCAGATCTAGTTGGTGTCAGGATATTCCAGACTCATCGAGTCTAGGAAGAAAAACGAAAGTTTGCAACACAAATCGACGAGATGACGTTGCGAGATTCTCGGGAGATGAACTACGATAGCAAGCTTCAAAACATGAGCTGGTTCGGCTACAAACACGTGAACACGCTGTCCCAGACAAACATGACCACGTGGTAGTCTTATGATAAAACACTACCGAGTTCTGGAGGGGAACCATCATCGAGGATATCGAAGTCCTTGCATAAGGTATACTCTTAAGAAGGAACTTCTTCTCCTTGAACAATTCAATCAGTGGCTTGGTGTGCTAGGGACACATATAGATTGAAGGTTGCAAGTCTTCAAACCACAGAATTCTTCGCACGTGTGCATGACTGATTTGGAATGATTCCAAGAAAACAACATTGACTTTCTCGAATCCACGGCGACAACTTGCATCAGATGCACATGAATTAAAGGAAGTCACTACCTTCATCCAAACATATGCTTCATGAGCTAGCATGAACAAATGCTTTCAAAAGTTTCCAACACTAGCTTAATGTTCAACAAAATTATGGGGGAGATAAGGATGTTGTCAATGGGCTCAACAACAATTCATCTAGGTTTCCTTTTAAAAGGAATTCCATAGTTAAGTGAACACGGTGATAGCATTGGTCAGACCAAAGATATAATGGTGTATGCTCGAGGGATCAACCACGAGTAAGACAACATTACGAATATCGTTGGTTCTGATTTGATTTGACGATAGCCCACACTCAAATCAAAGGATTGATAAGACAATAGATCCAGCAACTGATCACAGGGACCAATCGTTGAAGATATCATCTTTCTTCAACACACACTACACAAGAATATCCCTTTGGAACGAACTAAGTCAGGCAAGCTTTTATCTTCCAACTCTCCAAGTTGTGGTCTAACTTAACCAACTAGCTCAGGGATATCTAACACCGATTCTTGGAGAAGGATGGTTCACAAAAAACCAACTTGATCACGAGCTCAACATAGCGGTCAGGTGACAACCTGGTAATACTTCTGAGAAGATATTCGGAAAATCACGAACCACCGATATGTTACTAAGCTCGAGAACAATCTCGCTTTTGAGGGCAAGACGATATGTTCAAATGAGTGAGGACTTGACAAGATCCTAACTCATTAAACGAAGGGTGCACCGAAATAAGGACTAGGTAGCACGATCAGTCTTAGAAGGATGATTCAAAAACCAACACACTAAGAATGAAATTATTGTCCTTTAACTACCCAGCAACGAGGTTGCTAGGCGTATTGGTTTCACACATCACAATTCATTTGTCGGTATTCCGGTTGCATCAACACGAAGACCGAGGAATGACTAATGATGGCAAGAAGTATCACTGTACCAAGAGTTCATAGGATGGTGTGCAATTCCTATAACAATCCCGATATAAAGATGGTAATACTCCAAGGTGGAACAGAACAAAAGCTGGATTAGCAATTTGATCTGCGGAGCACAACTTCTTTGACCCAATCCTGGATATGGAAGAGGTACTGGAGTTTGTTTTTCCTAGTCATTCTGCGATAGAATGGCTTGACGGACCACAAGAGTAATAGGCATCGATAAACGAACGCACGCATACTCTTGAGTATTAATTGATAGACGAGGGTCAGAATGCAACTAAAGAGAACAACTCAAAGGAACATATAACTTTCTGAGTTGTGGATGCATAGATTAGTATGTCGAACCAAGTTCAACATATTTCTTCCGGATAACCCATGCAGAAAGGTAGAACTGGCAGAGTCACGATTTATGAGTGGAGATCTCCTCAAGAGTACTCTAATTGTGATCTTTTAATCCAGAAGAACTCCTGCCAAGAGTGGTTCATGGTAATTGGAAGAAGGAAATACCACGGACCTCGAGGACTATCACAAGGTTACTAATATCCTAAAGGAGCTAGCAATTACTAACAACATGAAGTAGGTAGAGTGAATCTCGGGTTCAAGAACCCAGGAGCAGAATACCTACCACTAAGTAGCATCACGGGATGCTTTCGAGAATGATGGCCAGAATCATCACACTGGGAACACAAATCATGGCTAGACTACTAGATGATCCCCTGAGACACCTAGGGTCATAGTAATAACTCCAACATAAAGGTCGAGGCAGTAGAGTACCTCAACTCAACAATTTGTGTGATTAACCTGGCCTAAAAGACATTGAAACCAGAGGAAAAGGATTTGCAAATGCATCAGACTACTTAGAAACCTGGGATGACTCGGACAGCATAACGGCTGTAAATGCTCAGAAAAGATTTGAGACATTCACAAAAATGGTGGCATAACCACTCAAAAGCACAATATCAAGGTTTCGAGATCAACAATTTAACATACGGAAGTAATAGGAACTGAAACGAGGCTTAAGTCCTACAATTCTATAGGTCTACGGATTAGTAACACGTGATCCTAATAGAAAGAAGAGATAGCCTAGTTCTTAATCCCCGTAGAAGAGAAGATGATGACTCAGATCAGAAGGCCATGAGGTATAAGGAGTAAAAAGAGCCTTACGTTCCATCCCACAATCAATTCCCTTATATAACTAAGGAATTTCTAGACTCAACTTCGACCGGTTTGGCTTGGTAATCCTACAGGCAGTCAAGCTCTGATACCAACGCTGTCAGGACCCCGACTCAATGCCACATCGATCTAGCATGTAACACCTCATATCACTTTGCGGCCTCACGCACGGTATTCCCACGGGTGTCGCCTTACCTTTGCCCGGGACCGTTTGCGCCTTTTGGCACACGTATATGACAGTGTCGCTAGCATCCATATGATAAGGAGCCCGGGCTGACATGGCTAGTCGTAAACCCAAAGTGGCACAAACTTACAGGGACAGGCATCCATGACCCAGCATCGAACGTGTCGGTCATCAGCGAGTGAATCCAGGCTGTAGCAAGGGCTAGCAGGACTCCGGTGAACCGGGCTGTAGCAGGCTAACAGGACTCCGGTATTCATTGCGTGACATTTCCCCGAAGGGTCAGACACAGGAACGAAGAAGGACACATGCCGGCCAGCCTAAGTGTTCCGGAGCAGTAGCAAGCTACCATGGCTCAGTGGAAACACTAGGAGACATTTCTCGGTAAGAGAGGCTACTAAAGATAAACGACTAGATGGTCAGATCCCACACATACCAAGCATTTAAATAACATACACACAATATGCTCGATATGTGCAATACAACATGGCATCACAAAATGACTCTACGACTCAAGTAGTTTATTCAATAGGCTCCGAGGAGCGAGATATTACAAACATGGGTCTCATGACCCAACACTCAGAGCATACAAGTCAAAGCACAAGCGGAAGCTATCATGTCTGAGTACAGACGTCTATTAATGAAAAAGGCTGATAAGCCTGACTATCTATCAGATCCTGCCGAGGGCACAAGATCGTAGCTGAGGTATCAAGCTAAACGTCGAAGTCCAAGCGGAACTACTAGTGAGACTGAAGTCTCTCTGCAAAAACATAAAATAGGCAAACGTGAGTACAAATGTACCCAGCAAGACTTACATCAGATCTATCTACACATGCACCATTATCAACAAAAGGGGATGGTGGAGTTTGACTGCAGCAAGCCAGCTTTGACTCGGTGGCTATCCTGAACTACGACTGCAAGGTAACTCTTTTGAGGTGGCGCACACGAGTCCACATATTCACCATATCAATACACCACTATGGATCCGCTCCCGTCTCCCTACGAGAACGCCATCCATAACACTCACGCTTATCTTGCGTATTTTAGAGTATCCACTTTCACTTGTCTATGAACTATGCAATGGGGTCCAAGTTTCCATATCCGAGGAATCCGGCTATTCGAATAGATGATGTTAACCCTGCAGGGGTGTACTTCTTCACACACGCTCTCGCCACTTACCGCCCTGTACACGTCATGTACCTCGGCAACCTTCAAGCGGAAGCCGGGCGAGGGAGCCGGCCACAACCTGACTAACCGAACAAGTCTCTAGTCCAGGTTTATCGCCTATTCGGGTTCCATCCGCAAGGAGATCCGGCCGGGGTGTCGCTCACGGCCCCAAACGATGTGTGCAGGGTTCCCAAGCCCACCAACCGGGTGCCACTTGGTACACCAGGCCACTGTGCCTAGTCTGTCCCAAGCCCACCTGTACCGGGTGCCACTTGGTAGACTACTAACACTACCTACAAACACCAGAAACTAGTTGCAACTCCTGGACAGAGTTCATGTTGATTAATAAGTCGAGAGAGCTTGGAGCGCCCGGAGCCCAACGTGTGGTAGTAACTGATCATGGATCACAAACACAGAACTCAGTTCCTGAGGATGGCTGCAATGAGACAACCCACCATGTACTCCTACATGGCCTCTCACCGCTACCTTTACCAAATCGTGTTCACACACTTAGTTCACCCATAGTAGGACATGTTCACACGCCTCTGATTCATCCCCGATGAATCAGACCTGACTCAACTCTAAGCAGTAGCAGGCATGACAAACAAGCATGAATGAGTAGGCACAACAGGGCTCAAACAACTCCTACTCATGCTAGTGGGTTTCATCTATTTACTGTGGCAATGACAGGTCATGCAAAGGATAAAGGGGTTCAGCTACCGCAGCAAGTAACAGAAAAATCGGTGTTGTCCTAATGCATTAAAAGAGAGCAGGAGCGAGAGAGTAGGATTGTATCGGAATGAACAAGGGGGTTTTGCTTGCCTGGCACTTCTGAAGATAGCATTGAGTCTTCATCAGTGTCAACGATCGCATCATCGGTATCACGTCTATCGAGAGGGGACAATACCGGCAACACAGAAGGGAACACAATCAATGCAATGCAACAGTATGATGCATGATAATGACATGGCAATATGCTGGTGTTTTGAGCTAATGCACTTAGCTATGATTTAAATGAAGTTGGTTTGAATACATGATTCAAACTCCAACTCCATATATGATTATTTAAATGCCCTTTATTTGTTTTGTCCAAAACAGAGGACAAGCATTGCTCAAACATGCATGAAAATGGTACAGATGGATTCCTTGAATTTTTCTGATAATTTTTCATATATAAATTATTTAATTTGGAGTTACAGATTAATTTCTATGATTTTTAGAAGTTTAGGGCATTTTCTGGAATTTCCTATATAAAAATAAATCCAGAAAAGAATTTACTGCGTCAGCACTACGTCAGCATGACGTAAGCGAGTCAACGGGCAGCCCAGGTCAAACTGACCAGTGGGTCCTCCGTGTCAGTGACTAATCTAACTAACTGGGTTAGTTAGCGTTTTAACTTAAACTAACCTAGATTAATTAGGCGGGCTGGTCCCGCATGTCAGTGACACAGGGGGAGGTCAAACCCCGGTCAAATGGCCCAAACAGGCCGGCGGCTCAACGCCGGCGGCAACAGGCACGGCGGAGGGCTTCGGGATCGCTCCTCCGGCCACCAAAAACGTGGCGGAGGGCATCTACGCGTTGCCCGTGCTCGTCCGCATCGAGCAGTGCAAGCAGCAGTGGCTATGGCGGCCCGTAGCGACGGCAATGGCGACAAGTGTGGTGGCCGGAGCTCGGTGGTGCACGGGCGCAGGGCTATGGCTCGCCCTCGAGGGAACCAGGTAGCTAGGCCGCATCTAGGGGGCCCAGGGAGCACGGTGGATAGCACAGCTGGGCGTGGTAAGCTCAGCGGTGAGCAGGAGGTCGGCCATGGCGGACGGCGGCCTCGGGAGCTCGTGGGGCGGTGGCTAGAGGAAGCTAGCGAGAGGGGGAGGTGAGGGGAAAAACTCAGGGGCTCACGGTGATGTCGTAGGGAGGCTCAGCGCGCTCGGGGACGGCTCAGAGGCGACGGAACGGCGATGACGATCTCCGGTGTCCCGAGGTTGAAGACGGGTCGATGGCGATGAAGCAGAGCCCTCCGGGTTGTTTCCTTCGGCGTGGGGATGGGGTGCTCGATTTCGGAGCTGCTGGGCATGGTCATGGGACGAGGGGACGGCGGTGGTCGCGGCAGCGGCAAGCGGCGGCGACGGCTGCGCTCGGGCATAACGGGAGAGGACGAGGGAGAGAGCCAGGGGGAGAATGGGGTGTCGGAGGGGTCGGGACAGTGCCGAGGAGTGGCTTCGAGGCGTCGCCACGCTGTCCAGGCGAGGCAGGCGGCCAGGGAGCTGCATGGCGAGCTCGGCGTGCGCGGGCGCGCTCCTCTCTGCCTGCCTGGCGAGAGGAAGCAGGTGGCTGGCACGAGCCAGCACAGTGCTGGGCCGGCCAGTGGGCTGCCAGGTGGGCTGCGCCAGGTAAGTGGCCAGGTAGTTTGCTCTTTTTTTATTTTTTTTTGTTCTGTTTGTTTTATTTAATTTATTTTGCCACTGTTTTGAATTAAAATAATAATTCAAACAATGCCAAAGCTCCTCTGAATATTTTATATTGCTAGATGGACTTTTCCAAAAGCTTATAAAATATTTCCTGGGGTATTTGAAATTATATTCTATTTATATGAATATAATTCAAATTCAAATAGCTAATGATTTAAATCCAAAGTCCCAAAAATAATCCCTTAAAAATGTTCAATATTTTGGTTGGGACCAGAATCCTTACCAAAAATTATCAAACATTTAAAAAGAGCATTTTGAAGCAATGAATGAGATTTCTAGGGTTTTTGCCCCTCTTTTATTTAAGTTTTTGAGGCTTCCAAAATTCCCTCAGTTCAAATTTTCAGAATCTAAACATGATGCACACATGAGCTAGCCTAGAGCATTACCAGAAGCTAGGGATGTGACAACTCACCCCCACTAAACAAGAATCTCGTCTCGAGATTCAAGCATAGGGTAAGGTGAAGAGGAAACGCAACTAGTATAATCTTCACAATCCAGGTTGCACTTCATAGGAACGTTGATTCGATCACCATCATCGTCTTGAAGTCTTGCTCTGAGAATTCCTGTCAACATGACATGGAGGGAAGAAGGAGACTCTAGAAGGGTCGATCTTCTCGAAGATCGAACAACTCACGGAATGAGACATAACAATATCTCTCGAGCTGAGAGACGAAGCACACCTCTAGAGGGATGGAGTGGAACAGATGACGAGGGTTCACTAGGTAGACAACAATTTCACGCTTAAGAGGGTGGCAAACGATTGTCAACGTAGCGAGGAGTTGAGTTGCCATGATACCACGACGAAACATCCTGGAGGAGGGTGATTCGTAGATTATTATCTTAAGTGGCAAAAAGAATTACTTTTGATATAGAGATCATCGAGACTCTCTATATCAGCCTAAGGCAAATCACAGCAATCGTTTGGAGGGGGTCGGTAGAATGGCATACTCGGATTTGGATGATGTGGATTACCTTGTTGAAGACAACGCAATGGATGAATTTACTTATCACCGGAAATGGAAGGGACATTGGTGGTGCAAGCTGGGAACAAAATGCAAATGCTGGGAACGATTCTGGTAACTGGGGAAGAACCCAACAATAGAGAGTGAATTCACTGTTTGAAAGGTCATAGCATTGCCGAGGAAACTGAGAGCAATCCCAGTTAGTGCCGATGATAACACGTAGCGCTTGTGCGTGCTCTCAAGAACTTGAGCAACTCCACAATCATCAAGGTTTTACCAACATCCGTGTCAAGGATTCTGGCAACCCAACTTACTACCATGATGAATGATGATGGATGATGCAGATGCAAAGGAAGATAACACTTTCTCAGATTTCACCCTTGGCGGGGCCAAGGAAATAAAATCTGGATGATCGACCGAGAGACATTTAGCACTCCGCTTCTAATGTTCTCCTTGATGTGCTAGTGTAACCCATTCATAGATATGGTTTGATATCTAGAACATCAAGTAAAGGTCGGACTTCGGGATCTCAGAAATCCATAGGGCAACTAGGGAGTAAATCCTACGAAATCCCTATGGGGGGGTGGCCAACTTCCTCAATCAAGATATTATAATAACAGGTCTTCCGGCTGGGTGTGTTGGCCACGACATCCACTTTACCGGTTTTCGAGGGACCGATATTATAGTTCTTGGGAAATGTTCCAACCATCATATCTGCCTGAGATTCAGATCTAGTTGGTGTCAGGATATTCCAGACTCATCGAGTCTAGGAAGAAAAACGAAAGTTTGCAACACAAATCGACGAGATGACGTTGCGAGATTCTCGGGAGATGAACTACGATAGCAAGCTTCAAAACATGAGCTGGTTCGGCTACAAACACGTGAACACGCTGTCCCAGACAAACATGACCACGTGGTAGTCTTATGATAAAACACTACCGAGTTCTGGAGGGGAACCATCATCGAGGATATCGAAGTCCTTGCATAAGGTATACTCTTAAGAAGGAACTTCTTCTCCTTGAACAATTCAATCAGTGGCTTGGTGTGCTAGGGACACATATAGATTGAAGGTTGCAAGTCTTCAAACCACAGAATTCTTCGCACGTGTGCATGACTGATTTGGAATGATTCCAAGAAAACAACATTGACTTTCTCGAATCCACGGCGGCAACTTGCATCAGATGCACATGAATTAAAGGAAGTCACTACCTTCATCCAAACATATGCTTCATGAGCTAGCATGAACAAATGCTTTCAAAAGTTTCCAACACTAGCTTAATGTTCAACAAAATTATGGGGGAGATAAGGATGTTGTCAATGGGCTCAACAACAATTCATCTAGGTTTCCTTTTAAAAGGAATTCCATAGTTAAGTGAACACGGTGATAGCATTGGTCAGACCAAAGATATAATGGTGTATGCTCGAGGGATCAACCACGAGTAAGACAACATTACGAATATCGTTGGTTCTGATTTGATTTGACGATATCCCACACTCAAATCAAAGGATTGATAAGACAATAGATCCAGCAACTGATCACAGGGACCAATCGTTGAAGATATCATCTTTCTTCAACACACACTACACAAGAATATCCCTTTGGAACGAACTAAGTCAGGCAAGCTTTTATCTTCCAACTCTCCAAGTTGTGGTCTAACTTAACCAACTAGCTCAGGGATATCCAACACAGATTCTTGGAGAAGGATGGTTCACAAAAAACCAACTTGATCACGAGCTCAACATAGCGGTCAGGTGACAACCTGGTAATACTTCTGAGAAGATATTCAGAAAATCACGAACCACCGATATGTTACTAAGCTCGAGAACAATCTCGCTTTTGAGGGCAAGACGATATGTTCAAATGAGTGAGGACTTGACAAGATCCTAACTCATTAAACGAAGGGTGCACCGAAATAAGGACTAGGTAGCACGATCAGTCTTAGAAGGATGATTCAAAAACCAACACACTAAGAATGAAATTATTGTCCTTTAACTACCCAGCAACGAGGTTGCTAGGCGTATTGGTTTCACACATCACAATTCATTTGTCGGTATTCCGGTTGCATCAACACGAAGACCGAGGAATGACTAATGATGGCAAGAAGTATCACTGTACCAAGAGTTCATAGGATGGTGTGCAATTCCTATAACAATCCCGATATAAAGATGGTAATACTCCAAGGTGGAACAGAACAAAAGCTGGATTAGCAATTTGATCTGCGGAGCACAACTTCTTTGACCCAATCCTGGATATGGAAGAGGTACTGGAGTTTGTTTTTCCTAGTCATTCTGCGATAGAATGGCTTGACGGACCACAAGAGTAATAGGCATCGATAAACGAACGCACGCATACTCTTGAGTATTAATTGATAGACGAGGGTCAGAATGCAACTAAAGAGAACAACTCAAAGGAACATATAACTTTCTGAGTTGTGGATGCATAGATTAGTATGTCGAACCAAGTTCAACATATTTCTTCCGGATAACCCATGCAGAAAGGTAGAACTGGCAGAGTCACGATTTATGAGTGGAGATCTCCTCAAGAGTACTCTAATTGTGATCTTTTAATCCAGAAGAACTCCTGCCAAGAGTGGTTCATGGTAATTGGAAGAAGGAAATACCACGGACCTCGAGGACTATCACAAGGTTACTAATATCCTAAAGGAGCTAGCAATTACTAACAACATGAAGTAGGTAGAGTGAATCTCGGGTTCAAGAACCCAGGAGCAGAATACCTACCACTAAGTAGCATCACGGGATGCTTTCGAGAATGATGGCCAGAATCATCACACTGGGAACACAAATCATGGCTAGACTACTAGATGATCCCCTGAGACACCTAGGGTCATAGTAATAACTCCAACATAAAGGTCGAGGCAGTAGAGTACCTCAACTCAACAATTTGTGTGATTAACCTGGCCTAAAAGACATTGAAACCAGAGGAAAAGGATTTGCAAATGCATCAGACTACTTAGAAACCTGGGATGACTCGGACAGCATAACGGCTGTAAATGCTCAGAAAAGATTTGAGACATTCACAAAAATGGTGGCATAACCACTCAAAAGCACAATATCAAGGTTTCGAGATCAACAATTTAACATACGGAAGTAATAGGAACTGAAACGAGGCTTAAGTCCTACAATTCTATAGGTCTACGGATTAGTAACACGTGATCCTAATAGAAAGAAGAGATAGCCTAGTTCTTAATCCCCGTAGAAGAGAAGATGATGACTCAGATCAGAAGGCCATGAGGTATAAGGAGTAAAAAGAGCCTTACGTTCCATCCCACAATCAATTCCCTTATATAACTAAGGAATTTCTAGACTCAACTTCGACCGGTTTGGCTTGGTAATCCTACAGGCAGTCAAGCTCTGATACCAACGCTGTCAGGACCCCGACTCAATGCCACATCGATCTAGCATGTAACACCTCATATCACTTTGCGGCCTCACGCACGGTATTCCCACGGGTGTCGCCTTACCTTTGCCCGGGACCGTTTGCGCCTTTTGGCACACGTATATGACAGTGTCGCTAGCATCCATATGATAAGGAGCCCGGGCTGACATGGCTAGTCGTAAACCCAAAGTGGCACAGACTTACAGGGACAGGCATCCATGACCCAGCATCGAACGTGTCGGTCATCAGCGAGTGAATCCAGGCTGTAGCACTGGGCTAGCAGGACTCCGGTGAACCGGGCTGTAGCGGGCTAACAGGACTCCGGTATTCATCGCGTGACATTTCCCCGAAGGGACAGACACAGGAACGAAGAAGGACACATGCCGGCCAGCCTAAGTGTTCCGGAGCAGTAGCAAGCTACCATGGCTCAGTGGAAACACTAGGAGACATTTCCCGGTAAGAGAGGCTACTAAAGATAAACAACTAGATGGTCAGATCCCACACATACCAAGCATTTCAATAACATACACACAATATGCTCGATATGTGCAATACAACATGGCATCACAAAATGACTCTACGACTCAAGTAGTTTATTCAATAGGCTCCGAGGAGCGAGATATTACAAACATGGGTCTCATGACCCAACACTCAGAGCATACAAGTCAAAGCACAAGCGGAAGCTATCATGTCTGAGTACAGACGTCTATTAATGAAAAAGGCTGAGAAGCCTGACTATCTATCAGATCCTGCCGAGGGCACAAGATCGTAGCTGAGGTATCAAGCTAAACGTCGAAGTCCAAGCGGAACTACTAGTGAGACTGAAGTCTCTCTGCAAAAACATAAAATAGGCAAACGTGAGTACAAATGTACCCAGCAAGACTTACATCAGATCTATCTACACATGCATCATTATCAACAAAGGGGATGGTGGAGTTTGACTGCAGCAAGCCAGCTTTGACTCGGTGGCTATCCTGAACTACGACTGCAAGTAACTCTTTTGAGGTGGCGCACACGAGTCCACATATTCACCATATCAATACACCACTATGGATCCGCTCCCGTCTCCCTACGAGAACGCCATCCATAGCACTCACGCTTATCTTGCGTATTTTAGAGTATCCACTTTCACTTGTCTATGAACTATGCAATGGGGTCCAAGTTTCCATATCCGAGGAATCCGGCTATTCGAATAGATGATGTTAACCCTGCAGGGGTGTACTTCTTCACACACGCTCTCGCCACTTACCGCCCTGTACACGTCATGTACCTCGGCAACCTTCAAGCGGAAGCCGGGCGAGGGAGCCGGCCACAACCTGACTAACCGAACAAGTCTCTAGTCCAGGTTTATCGCCTATTCGGGTTCCATCCGCAAGGAGATCCGGCCGGGGTGTCGCTCACGGCCCCAAACGATGTGTGCAGGGTTCCCAAGCCCACCAACCGGGTGCCACTTGGTACACCAGGCCACTGTGCCTAGTCTGTCCCAAGCCCACCTGTACCGGGTGCCACTTGGTAGACTACTAACACTACCTACAAACACCAGAAACTAGTTGCAACTCCTGGACAGAGTTCATGTTGATTAATAAGTCGAGAGAGCTTGGAGCGCCCGGAGCCCAACGTGTGGTAGTAACTGATCATGGATCACAAACACAGAACTCAGTTCCTGAGGATGGCTGCAATGAGACAACCCACCATGTACTCCTACATGGCCTCTCACCGCTACCTTTACCAAATCGTGTTCACACACTTAGTTCACCCATAGTAGGACATGTTCACACGCCTCTGATTCATCCCCGATGAATCAGACCTGACTCAACTCTAAGTAGTAGCAGGCATGACAAACAAGCATGAATGAGTAGGCACAACAGGGCTCAAACAACTCCTACTCATGCTAGTGGGTTTCATCTATTTACTGTGGCAATGACAGGTCATGCAAAGGATAAAGGGGTTCAGCTACCGCAGCAAGTAACAGAAAAATCGGTGTTGTCCTAATGCATTAAAAGAGAGCAGGAGCGAGAGAGTAGGATTGTATCGGAATGAACAAGGGGGTTTTGCTTGCCTGGCACTTCTGAAGATAGCATTGAGTCTTCATCAGTGTCAACGATCGCATCATCGGTATCACGTCTATCGAGAGGGGACAATACCGGCAACACAGAAGGGAACACAATCAATGCAATGCAACAGTATGATGCATGATAATGACATGGCAATATGCTGGTGTTTTGAGCTAATGCACTTAGCTATGATTTAAATGAAGTTGGTTTGAATACATGATTCAAACTCCAACTCCATATATGATTATTTAAATGCCCTTTATTTGTTTTGTCCAAAACAGAGGACAAGCATTGCTCAAACATGCATGAAAATGGTACAGATGGATTCCTTGAATTTTTCTGATAATTTTTCATATATAAATTATTTAATTTGGAGTTACAGATTAATTTCTATGATTTTTAGAAGTTTAGGGCATTTTCTGGAATTTCCTATATAAAAATAAATCCAGAAAAGAATTTACTGCGTCAGCACTACGTCAGCATGACGTAAGCGAGTCAACGGGCAGCCCAGGTCAAACTGACCAGTGGGTCCTCCGTGTCAGTGACTAATCTAACTAACTGGGTTAGTTAGCGTTTTAACTTAAACTAACCTAGATTAATTAGGCGGGCTGGTCCCGCATGTCAGTGACACAGGGGGAGGTCAAACCCCGGTCAAATGGCCCAAACAGGCCGGCGGCTCAACGCCGGCGGCAACAGGCACGGCGGAGGGCTTCGGGATCGCTCCTCCGGCCACCAAAAACGTGGCGGAGGGCATCTACGCGTTGCCCGTGCTCGTCCGCATCGAGCAGTGCAAGCAACAGTGGCTATGGCGGCCCGTAGCGACGGCAATGGCGACAAGTGTGGTGGCCGGAGCTCGGTGGTGCACGGGCGCAGGGCTATGGCTCGCCCTCGAGGGAACCAGGTAGCTAGGCCGCATCTAGGGGGCCCAGGGAGCACGGTTGATAGCACAGCTGGGCGTGGTAAGCTCAGCGGTGAGCAGGAGGTCGGCCATGGCGGACGGCGGCCTCGGGAGCTCGTGGGGCGCTGGCTAGAGGAAGCTAGCGAGAGGGGGAGGTGAGGGGAAAAACTCAGGGGCTCACGGTGATGTCGTAGGGAGGCTCAGCGCGCTCGGGGACGGCTCAGAGGCGACGGAACGGCGATGACGATCTCCGGTGTCCCGAGGTTGAAGACGGGTCGATGGCGACGAAGCAGAGCCCTCCGGGTTGTTTCCTTCGGCGTGGGGATGGGGTGCTCGATTTCAGAGCTGCTGGGCATGGTCATGGGACGAGGGGACGGCGGTGGTCGCGGCAGCGGCAAGCGGCGGCGACGGCTGCGCTCGGGCATAACGGGAGAGGACGAGGGAGAGAGCCAGGGGGAGAATGGGGTGTCGGAGGGGTCGGGACAGTGCCGAGGAGTGGCTTCGAGGCGTCGCCACGCTGTCCAGGCGAGGCAGGCGGCCAGGGAGCTGCGTGGCGAGCTCGGCGTGCGCGGGCGCGCTCCTCTCTGCCTGCCTGGCGAGAGGAAGCAGGTGGCTGGCACGGGCCAGCACAGTGCTGGGCCGGCCAGTGGGCTGCCAGGTGGGCTGCGCCAGGTAAGTGGCCAGGTAGTTTGCTCTTTTTTTATTTTTTTTGTTCTGTTTGTTTTATTTAATTTATTTTGCCACTGTTTTGAATTAAAATAATAATTCAAACAATGCCAAAGCTCCTCTGAATATTTTATATTGCTAGATGGACTTTTCCAAAAGCTTATAAAATATTTCCGGGGGTATTTGAAATTATATTCTATTTATATGAATATAATTCAAATTCAAATAGCTAATGATTTAAATCCAAAGTCCCAAAAATAATCCCTTAAAAATGTTCAATATTTTGGTTGGGACCAGAATCCTTACCAAAAATTATCAAACATTTAAAAAGAGCATTTTGAAGCAATGAATGAGATTTCTAGGGTTTTTGCCCCTCTTTTATTTAAGTTTTTGAGGCTTCTAAAATTCCCTCAGTTCAAATTTTCAGAATCTAAACATGATGCACACATGAGCTAGCCTAGAGCATTACCAGAAGCTAGGGATGTGACAGGGTGTGTGCGATATATAGCATACGGTTCACTCGGATGAACTGTTTGTGATTAGGCAACACAAAAGAAACGGTTAGCCAGATCAAGGTGTGTGCGATATACGGCATGTGGTTCACTCGAATGAACTGTTTGTGTTGAGACAAGAGAACCAAAATGGTTCAATATAACAAGTTGTGTGTGATACGCGGCAAATAGGTCTGTAATCAGAAATGTGCACGAAGACCGATAATAATACAGACGAGTGCTTCTAATAAGACGTATGTGATATGCTTTGTCTACACAACATCTATTGACCATTGGGCGACGGGCTGTCATCTGGGTACACAATAAGGATGCGAAGAGGCATCCTATATCAGCAAGGACTAGCTGTTCCACCAATATCTAAGAGAACTCTCAAGTTAACTGTGCTCAGGCTGGAGCAGCCATCAGATGGGTGACTAGATGGGAAGTTGTCTTGATTTTAAATTAACTGATGGGATGTGTCTTTCAGGTCAAATTAAATGACCTCTATGATCCATCCCATTAGTTAAATTAACCTCGAGGTCCTTGTTTTTTTAACACATGTTAAAGAAGGTCTACCGCATTACTTTTTGACAATGTGTGTTACGTGGCATAAAGTTGATCCATCCGACCTATTTGTGATGGAATAAGCCGTGTGTGTTGTGGGCAAACGCTTGCTAGTATACAACCGTTTGCGATTATGAATTCATCACCGACGGGTTCCCTAGTGTGGTCCGTGTTCATCTGAACATCATCTCCTTCTTATGGTAGCTCGATGTTCCTTATATGCTAAGTTTCCATTAATTGATGGTGTTTTATGAACACGCCACCGTTTCCCGCCATTTCCTCACCTATTTCCCGACACCCAGTGATATTGCACATAAACCTAGGCGTCACGCGACACACGGAGGCAACAAACGCAGCTTGTATCACATCCACCTCTTCCAAGCATGCCAACCCATCAAAGCGCCGCCTCTTCCATCAACCTCGTCGATGAGCAAAACGAGTAGGCACCACGGCCCGTCAAGGCCAAGGCGCTCCCCGGCAACACAATGGGCGATGCCATGATGCGTGTCATCGCCAGGGTTGAGCAGACCCTTGGTGCATGGCGCTTCAGCGCCGTGGATCAAGATAGGCATGGTAGCGCCGAGAGGCTGCTGCTCGCTGCACAACATGATCGATGGCGCTCCGTAGAGCAAGCTAGGGCGTCCGCGCTGATAGGCTATGGCTTGCCACATGGCGAGACCGTTGGATCACCACAGAGTGAGAGGCGCGGTGCACCGGACAGCAAGAGCGGATCCATCGGCACTTGCCTGCTGTCGATAGGGTGTCGCAGCTGGGTACACGTCCCGTCAGTACCCCCATTCCTTGCCAAGAGTGGGCAGAGGCCATCTGCGTCGTATTGTTGCACCAGAGACCAGCCGCGTCGTACTTCCACCGAACGCCCGCCGCGCCGTTCGCATGGGTCGCGTTGTTCGCCTTGTCCGCGGCCCGCTCGATGCCAATGCACCGGTTGATAGGCTCGACCGCCTCCTTGGCCCAGGTGTCCACCTGGGCGTAGTAGAGGAACATGGCCGTCGCATACTTGAGTTGGTGATCCCCAATGAAATAGCCAACTTGGAGCTCGAGGTTGCGCTCCAGATGTACCGCGAGCGTGTCGACCGCTTGGACAAACGCCTGCATGAGTTCAGGCAGAGCCAAGAGCTACCTAGGCAAGGTCTCTGGTCATGGTGTCATGGACGCATTTTATTTTGTTGAGTGATTTCGACGTGGATAGCTATGTATTGATAGCAATCATAGTATTGCTCTGTTTCAATGTGCATACTCTGTTTTCCGTTCTTGTATGTTCTGATTCAATGTGTGTATATATGTTTTCATTCTGTCTATGTGGATGGTAATAGCTAGATTCAAATTAGTATAAAAACAGATAGAACATGGAATTCATAATATATATATATATATATATATATATATATATTAATTGTTCATTAGTTCGTCACAGAATATATATAATATCATCACATATACGTGATGGTACTTAACTACTAGGTACAATGCATAAAATTGAAAACAAACAATACTAAAACTAATAATCCCTCCTGGAGCCAGTATTCTGGCAGCCCCTCGCCAACAGCTCCCTGGTGCGGCGTCTTCCCAGTGCGGAGGTAATACTCCAACTCCTCCACCTCGCAGCGCTTGATGTACTGATCTGCCTCTTGCTGGCGGACGCGCGTGAACGATCTTGCCATTTCATTGGGCGCCCACCCGAGCTCCTCGTTGGTGGCACGCTGGAACTTATCGGCCCACCTCCACGCAGCGATGAGGCGCCCAGCGCCTTGACCTTCCTCGCGAAGTACCTGTCTTCGTACACCTCTGTCGCACGATGTTGCGCCCGCCCCCAAAGCTCCGCCGCCTCCTTTTTCTAGGTGGCATCACAGGCTTCACAGGCCGCCTGGTACCTGGTTTCCTCCTCCACCACCTCCTTCTTGAACACCACTCGCCTGGCTTTCTCAGCCGGCGACAGCGACTTCAACAGATAAAGATTGTACTGGCCCCAACACCAATACAAATTTGGGGGCTCTGGCGCAACCTCGTCCGGTGGTGCATAGGGGTCCTCGTCGCTACTATTCGAGTGAGCGTCCTTGGGGGAGGCGACTCCTCGTCGGCGCGTCGGCCGATCGGGGGCGCCATGGCAGAGATTTGAGAGAAAGAGGCGAGCAAGGGGAGGATGTAGATGAGAATGCAGACGTGACGATGTGAGCAAGGTTGTATTTATTGGCAGGCAGAATCTAGATTGATGGGAACAGTGCACACGCCGGTCGCCGGAATTTTCTATAGTTTGAATTACACATGATTCCCGTAGCAAAATCCGTGTGTGAACTTAATAGCTGACAGTTTCCAATACAGAACCGTGTCTGATTAATGGCCCCCGCCACTCACCTACCAAACCTCGAGCCGCGAAATAGAGTGTGAATCGTGTGGGGCGGTTTTTATGCCAGATTTTACATTTTCTTTTTTGAACACTAGATATTTACATCATCTGATGTTTTTTTAACTCACACACAAGTACACAAATATATGATTTTTCAAACCGTTATGGTTAGCCGTTGCATGTAGATGTAGTTCAAATTTCAATTACGGTTATTAAATGGCTAGAAAATCACTTAAATGTCTTTAAAAGGTCAAATGGCCCCTAGAATTTTCCAAATTTTCACATGAAAGTTGTAGTAGTGCACGTTAAACGTAGAAAAAAATTTAAGGCCGTAAGAGGAAGCTATCTCCCGTTCGTCATCAAACATGCATTGTTCCCTCTCAGAACCACGAGCCTTCTAGTGAGTTGCTCCGATTTGTGAGGGGTGTGTGTCCAAACTTTCGTCAAACAGGCCATTTTTTACCACATCATCTTGGTGGCATGACATTACATCAAGCAAGGTTTCATGTTTTTTTGATCATTTTTAATTTTTTGAAATTTAAATGCCATGGCACTCCATGCATGTGTCCATGTCGTCAGACCAATATGTTCGAAAATTCCTTCTAATTTATAGCACATGGAATTAAGTCACACACAAGTACACAAATATGATTTTTCAAATCGTTATGGTTAGCCGATGCATGTAGATGTAGTTCAAATTTGAATTATGATCATTAAATGCTAGAAAATCACTTAAATGTCTTCAAAAGGTCAAATGGCCCCTAAAATTTTTCCAAATTTTCACATGACAATTGTATTATTACACGTTAAACGTAGAAAAAATTGAAGGCCGTAAGAGGTAGTTATCTCTCATTTGTCATCAAACATGCATTGTTCCCTCTCGTAACCATGAGCCTTCTAGTGAGTTGCTCTGGTTTGTGGGGGGGTGTCCAAACTTTTGTCAAACAGGCCAATTTTTTACCACATCATCTTGGTGGCATGACATTACATCAAGCAAGGTTTCATGTTTTTCTAATCATTTTTATTTTTTGGAATTTAAATGGCATGTCACTCCATGCATGTGTCCATGCCGTGAGACGAATATGTTTGAAAATTCCTCCTAATTTACTGCACATGGAATTAACTCACTCAGAAGTATACAAATATGATTTTTTAAACCGTTATGGTTAGTTGTTGCATGGACATGTAGTTCTAATATGAATTATGATCATCAAATGGCTAGAAAATCACATATATGTCATTAAAAGGTTAAATGACCCCTGAAATTTTCCAAATTTTCACAAGACAGTTGTGTTAGTGCATGTTAAATGTAGAAAAAAAATTGAAGGCGGGAAGCTATCTCTCGTTTGTCATCAAACATGCATTGTTCCCTCTCAGAAACACGGGCCTTCTAGTGAGTTGCTTCGGCTTGTGAGGGGGGTGTGTCCAAACTTTCGTCAAACAGGCCAATTTTTTTACCACATCATCTTGGTGGCATGACGTTACATCAAGCAAGGTTTCATGTGTTTCTGATTATTTTTTTATTTTTTGGAATTAAAATGTCAGGGCACTCCATTCATGTGTCCACCTCGTGAGACCAATATGTTTGAAAATTCTTTCTAATTTACTGCACATGGAATTAACTCGCACATAAAAACACAAATATGATTTTCAAACTATTATGGTTAACCGTTGCATGTTGATGTAGTTCAAATTTGAATTACGGTCATTAAATGGCTAGAAAATCACTTAAATAAATTTAAAAGATCAAATGACCCCTGAATTTTTTCAAATTTTCACAGGACAGTTGTATTAGTGCATGTTAAACGTATAAAAAAATTGAAGGCCATAATAGGAAGTTATCTCCCGTTCGTCATCAAACATGCATTGTTCCCTCTCGGAACCACGAGCCTTCTAGTGAGTTGCTTCGGTTTCTGAGGGGTGTGTGTCCAAAATTTCGTCAAATAGGCCAATTTATTTACCACATCATCTTGGTGGAATGACAGTACATCAAGCAAGGTTTCATGTTTTTCTGATCATTGTTTTTATTTTTTGGTATTTAAATGCCATGGCACTTCATGCATGTGTCCATGCCGTGAGACCAATATATTTGAAAATTCCTTCTAATTTACTGCACATTGAATTAACTCACACAAAAGTACACAAATATGATTTCTCAAACCATTATGGTTAGCTGCTGCATGTACATGTAGTTCAAATTTGAATTACGTTCATTAAATGGCTAGAAAATCACTTAAATATCTTTAAAAGGTCAAATGACCCTTGAAATTTTCTAATATTTCACATGACAGTTGTATTAGTGCACGTTAAATGTAGAAAAAACTTGAAGGCCGTGAGGGGAAGCTATCTCCCGTTCATCATCAAACATGCATAGTTCCCTCTCACAAACACGAGCCTTCTAGTGAGTTGCTTCGGTTTGTGAGGGTGTGTGTGCAAACTTTCGTCAAACATGCCAAATTTTTTACCACTTCATCTTGGAGGCATGACATTACATCAAGCAAGGTTTCATGTGTTTCTAATCTTTTTTTTTATTTTTTTGGAATTTAAATGCCATGGCACTCCATGCTTAATTGTGTCATAGCCGCTAGACCAATATGTTCGAAAATGCCTTCCAATTTACTGCACATGGAATTAAATCGCACATAAGTACACAAAATATGACTTTTCAAACCGTTATGGTTAGCTATTGCATGTACATGTAGTTCAAATTTGAATTACAGTCATTAAATGGTAGAAAAACACTTAAATGTCTTAAAAGGTCAAATGACCCTTGAATTTTTCCAAAATTTGACATGACAGTTGTATTAGTACTATAAATTTTCTCGTACATTCAAAACACCATCTGTTTCCACTTTACTCCAAATTCGTCTTTCACAACTAATAAAAAATATCCACAACATTACCGACAATTTGTTTGTAGGAACCGTTTGCGATGAGAATTTCTGGGTCTATTTAAGTCTTCCTCCTTAAGCTTCGCCAGCTCGTCTGCTCCAGTGCCGGCAACCCCCAAATCCACGAATCCCGATCTCCATTCCCGCACCCGCTTCTTGCAAAGATGACGCCGTGGAAACGCTTTGTGATGGCCCGTATGATGGTCGCGTCCTCCCCGAGCGCCACCGCCTGTGCCAGAGCGTGGCCACCATGTTGAGAGTGTCGCCGCATCCGCATTGAGCATGACCACATCCCCAAGAGGGCATCTACGACAGCCGACAGGGCAGCTGCAGCAGCTAGGACGGCAGCAGCTGCTGCTGCGACGGCGGCTGCAAACGCTGAGAGCGCTCGAGCTGTCGTCCATGCCGCAGATGTCACCCTGGCCCGGGTCGAGGCCATCCACGCCAAGATCAAGGATGCACACGCCAAGATATTCCAGGCCACCTCTGAATCCAGCATGCAACCCACGTACAAAAAGGCGGCGATGGCCATGGAGCACCTGCTTCCTCATGAGATCGCCGAGCGGGAGCTCAAGATGCAGGAGGCGGCGGAGATCGAGGAGCGCCAGGAGGAGGAGTTGCACATGGACGAGGTCGAGGTAGAGAAGAGTCTCTCTGTCAAGGAATCGACGGTGGAGTAGCAACGCGAGCTCTGGTGCAGCCACTACTACGAGTACTACAACCTTCAGGATGGTGCCGAGGATGAGGACGAGGATGCGGTCGACTTCAGCAGGGGGACACCGAGTCCACCAACAGCAGCATTTCGCCAGGACAAGTCATCGACATCTCATCTCACATCGGTGATGCATAGGCCGGCGAGGTGACGGATTTGTTATAATTATGCGTACTTAGGCTTTGTTTTTAATGTTGGTCTTTTGTCAGAGCAATGTTTAGGTCAACTGGCTCTGTTTAATTACTAAAATTGCTCGATTCAGTAAGTGTGGTATGTGTGTTGTATGCTCTTTGTGTGCCCAGCGATGCTAAATTATGCAATGATGTACCTGAGAAATTTCCAACAAAATTTGAATTATCAAAGTCATCCCATGCGCGTAAAGCAGAAGAATCTTTTGTGATGCACACAATCGTTGAAAGTGAATGGTGTCCGGCGGCACCGCATGCAAAGTTTCCCTCCACATTTCCAAATTTTTGGCCTACCGCCAAAATATCAACCCCTCCCCCCTTCCCCACCCCCTTTTATCCCTGACCACAAGTCACACTTCCCCTATTTCCTCCTTCCTTCCTTCCTATGCTATAGCCGCTTCGTCGCCTGCTTACTCGCTCTCGTCGTCTCGCATCCTACCGCCGGGGTTGCCATTGTGTTCTTCACTGACCTCTCTAGTGGTTCCTCTGATGATGACAACTCCTTCACCACCCGAGTATGCCTTTCTTCTCTCTCTCGGGCTATGAGTTGGAATGGAGGATTTTAACCCGACGGTCGATTTGAGTCATTTCTTCCTCTTGTAGCTCCCTAGGACCATCAGCTGCAACGAATGGAGCGGGGTGGCTGAAGATCTGTCTGCTCATTGTCACCATCAATCTCCATGCGTGAAGCTAGTTGCGTTTGCATCTATGGACAGTGGGAGGAAGTTTCTGGCATTTGCAGAGAAGGTTAGACACTCTTCGTTGTTACAAATCATTTGCTAGATGTGATTCAGACACTGTCACAGTCCCAACCCATTCATACCACACTTTCAATCAAACGCATCCTAAGACAGTGTCACATTTTGTACCTAGTATCTAAAAATATTGCCATCTCATCAATGGTGTCATTAGAAAATTATTTGTCACTGCTTCAGCAGTTTGTGAAGCCAACTTTGGTCCACACATCCGAGCAGCCAAGCAGTAAAATACTAAATCTTTATGGCACAAAGGAACTGGGCATCAGAGCAACTAGGTGCTCCGGAGTCCGGGACCCTGATTTTTTTCCGTTGCATCGGCTCGCTAGTGCAGGGCACCAGTGCGAGATGTAGCAACTGTTGTCTTTACATGTAACATCCCAAATTTTCAATTTGGAATGTTATACATAGGAAATTCATGCATATCATATTTTACCGCATTTCGTTTCGCGAATCCACAAAATTCTAAGCAACTCAAGGACCCACGGAGAGAGTTGGGAATTTCGTTGTTTTCATATTTCAGTTTTCTCAAATTTTGAAAAGAGGATCATTTGGTTTTAATTATTTTTCCACTTCGAAAATATTTCTAACTAAAATATATGAGAGGAGATAATATGACTTCTCCAAAATAAATGAAATATTAGAGGGAACATATTAAAATCAAATAAGTAATTTTATTTGGATTTTTGTTGCTATTTTATTTGAATTAGAAAAATTTACATTTTTCAAAATTGCATTTTAGGGCTGAGAAAATGTTCACTTTGTTCTAAATATTCTATTTAGACGGTGAAAATTTGTTTTGGTATTTTTAGATTATTATTTTATTTTCTAGGATTTTGCTGGCGAAATCTGCTAAAAAAAGTTTCCCGCCCAACTAGGCTGAAGCCCAGCCGAGTAGGCCGGCCCGCCTAGTGCCGCCGCCTCTCCCTCCCATGCGCGAGACGGACTCGTCGGACTCTTCCTGTGCCACGTCGCTGCACCACCCCTTCCCCTAGTCGGCCTCGCCCCAACCCCCACTATAAGTACCCCGCCACCCCCGCCCCTCTCCGCCACCCACCACCCCACCACCCGACGCCGCCGCAAGCCGCTGCTACCTCCCATCCCACGCCGCCATCGTCCGATGCTACCGCCATCACCCCTCGCCGCCGCCGGACCCACCGGAACCTCGCCGGAAGTAGCCGACGCCGACGCCGCCGTTCGTTTTTTTTCTTTTTGGTTAACTGTTCGTTTTTTTAGAAACCCCTAGATTCGTTTTTTTGTTTCGGTTCGTTCAGTTTTATTTTTGCGGTTTAGTTATATAGCGGACGTTCGTCCGTACGTTCATTTTAACAAACATTGTTCGTCAGTTAGCCGCAGACAACGAACGTTCGTTCGTTAGCCTGTTCGTCTCGTTTTTTTCCAGGGTTTTTGGCGATTATTTTCGATCGCGATTCCTGCCCTAATCTTTGTTTTAGTTTATCTTTTCGCTCGTTTATCCAAATCAGGTAAACAAGCGCCTAGATCTTCATATCGAAGCCCTATTTCTGTTTAACCAACTTGAACAAGATTTTGGTACTGTAAAATTTGACTTTGTCCAGATTAGTAATCGAATCTTGTTTCTTTCATAGTTTGAGTTTCATTGCTCCGTTTGATTTGATTCTTTTTGCAAACTGGAGTTCTTTAGTTGAACTTTCTGGTTAGATCTTCTTATTCGAAGTTTTCCCCTTGCATCTTTGCTTGATTGCTTATGTATGCTATTGTTTCTTTGCGATAGAATTTCCGGAGTGCGAAGCGTGCTACTACGAGTCTTTAGGATTTGCAGATCATCAGCAAGGCAAGTACACTTTGATCATACCCCTTTATTACCCAGTTTTTATGCATTAGTTCAACCCTCACACATTGCATGGGTAGGATCTCTTAACATGTGGGGTTTGGGAAGTAGCAGATGAGGTAGAACCTATTACTTGTTTATTATCAAACCCTTGGGAGTTACAAATACATTATGCTAATATTGCCATACTATGCTCGTAGACGTGGTTTGGGTTTGAGAGTATCCATGGCAGATGTGAGTTTGTTAATTAATGGTTCAAATTAAGGTGGCAACTTTAATACACATCTGGGTGGATTGCTTGTGGGCACCTGGGGTTATACCAGTGTCGTCCTAGGAGATCCCGGGGTAATACTGTGCGATCCTCCTATGGTCCGCCACCCAGGCTCAAAGGGATCATAAGATTATTCATGCTTGAAACTTCCGTGTGTAGCCACAAGCTATTATGGGCTCTAGCATAGTGGAGTAAGTTGCATGACCTCTTCCAGTGGTAGACTAGCAGATGTAGGGGATGTAGGTTGGTACGGTCTACCCGGGGTTAGAGTTAATGCTTCTAAAAGACTGTGTCTTGGTCATCTATTTCTCAAACACCTTGTAGTGTGAGAAATCCAATGGAGGAGATCGAGTCTTGTGGGGAAAAGTGCGCAAACCTATGCAGACTGTACAAACTAATCATGGTTAGCCGTGTCCCCGTTTATGGACATCTTGAGTATCTGGTATTTGGATTATCCTATGGATCTCATCACTTTAAATTGATTTGTTGGGTTGATAATTACTTTCAATGGGGATTGAGATGGGGGTACAATTCTCAATGTTGTTTCAACTACCAAGATAGTTAAATAAAATATATTTCTTTGTTGTAGGGAAAAATTGGCTTTTGGCAAAAACATTGTAACCATAGAGCCTCCACCAGCCATATATGCATGTAGTGATAGCATTTGTCTCTTCTTTGCTCTACTGTGTTACAATGCCAACATATTCCATCTGCTGACCCATTTTCGGGCTGCAACGTATCATGTTGCAGACTTTTCAGATGACGAGTAAGGTGCCATAGGTCGGTTGTCATGCACTCAGCTATGCCGTTGGAGTTGATGGACTCACTTTATCTTCCAAGTCTTCCGCTGTTATCTTATTTAGATGGCATTAAGCCACACTTATTGTAATAAGTTCTCTTTTGAGACATTCGATGTAATAAGTGTGTGATTTCTACTATGTTATAAATCCTTTGAGTATTGTGTGTGTCAGCATTACTAATCCAAGGATGACATTGAAGCACAGAGACTTGAACGTTTGAGGTCGGGTCGCTACAAGATGGTATCAGAGCACACGCTGAATGTAGGACACGACCACTAAGATGAGCCATAGATCACTCTTCTCTACTCAATTCTGACTCCTCTCCATTTTCTACTCTTTAGGATGGCGGACTCAAGGAACAAGTTTGCATAGCCGGATGAACACACCCCGTTTGGACGACACTTGAAGGAAGTCACTAGGTACCTGAACATAGGAATACCAAGCTTCACCGGGACCTACACCGCAACACTACCAGAAGAGGAATGTTGGATGATTTGAGTTCAAGTTCCAGGAAGGACATTCACGCCAGTCACTGAGCCCATAGAGTTTTCCTTTGATGCATCAACCTGGAGTCTAGGAAAGAGCATGGCAGCCCACATCGCCATGGGACGCATCGACGAAGTTTACCACAAGGAGCTTAAGGACACTATCTACCAGATATGTGGGCGCCGAGATGAGCAATGGGAGATGATCAGCACCAGGAAGGACAGGTCCATTGCAGCATTCATCCAGGAGTTAAATCATCACATACGTCGCCAGGACAACCAGATGTGTGCAAGCATGATAGATTTGAAGAAGGCGATGACCAGGATCACAGAGCTAGAAGAGGAACTCAAGTCTACACGTGATGGATATGAGGAGGAAATGACGATACTTGTGGAGATGAATGACGAACTGGCGAGGAAGCTAGGAGTTTTCATGGGAGACCTTGTGCCAAGAGGAGAAGACGACGAACCCAAGAATATTCTTTCTGAAGACTACATCATCATCGATGACACCGACTCCGACCCCGATGGTAGTGATGATGACTATGAAGACGAAGGTGCACTACAAAAAAAGACACATCCGTGACATTTTGGGCCGAACGAAAAAAAATTCTGTCATACATATGACACTTCTATGATGATAATTGTGACAAAACCCGGTATCATCATAGATGTGGTGGGCTCCTACTTCTATGATAAAAAATCATGACAGAAAATGGGCTTTTCGTCTTGCGCGGGCCGGAGATGCAGCTGCATGACATTCTTCGGGCCGTCCATGACAGAAAAAACCATGGTAGAAGCGAGGGGGAGGAAAATTTCGGGGAGTTCCCGGTTACGGTGGGAGGTCAGGGCCGAGCGATGCGCGTTTCTCTCATACACATACGCGCATGTGTGCGAGGCGTTGGCTCTAACTGAACCCGAGCGAGGTGTTGGGCTCTAACTAAACCCGAGCGATTGCACTGCAGGCTACGCGTTACTGAACCCGAGCGATCGATCGATGGCTGTTAACTGAACCCGATCGAGCGATTCCTTCGCTACTGCTGCTAACTGAAGCCGATCGATGAGATGAACAGTGAGCGTTGCGGGGGGTTTGGATGAACAGTGAGCGGTGGCTTTGCCTCTGGATGAACAGGACCCCGTGGTGTGGTGGAGGGCTGGATGAACAGTAGACGGTGGAGGGGTGCCCGTGGAGGGGTGGTTGAACAGGACCCCGTGGTGTCGAGGGCTGGATGAACAGTAGACGGTGGAGGGGTGGTTGAACAGTAGCCGGTGGAGTAGCGTGCGGTGGAGGCTGGATGAACAGGAGCCCGTGGAGGCTTGAGGAGGACGACGGTGGAGATGAACAGTATCCCATGGAGTCCCGTTTTGCGGTACGCCACACCCCTCCAGATGAACAGGACCCCCGTTTCGACCGTAGCGCTTGAACACAAGTCTGTTTCCTCCGTTTTGTGGTACGACACACCCCTCCCGATCAACAGGACCCCTTTTTCGACCGTAGGAGGTCTGTTTCCTCCGTTTTGTGGTACGCCAGACCCCTCCCGATGAACAGGATCCCGTTTCGAACGTGGCCGGTCGAACACAAGGCCGTTTCCTCTGTTCTGCGGTACGTCAGGCCTCGTTTCCATCGCCTGTTTCGTCCAAGCCCTCTCGATGAACACGACGCATTCTGTTGCCTCCCCATGAACACGACGCATTATGTTGCCTCCCCATGAACACGAGGCGATGTTGTTTCTCCGTTCCGACCCAGCAATGTACACGAGCCCTGACCATACGTATGCGCGAGTAGGCATTTGAGAGCCCACCCGTATGTACACATACGTGGCCGTATTTTCTTTCTTGCACCCTGGCTGCTGTACGTACGTGTACATGCTATATCTGCGCCTCTACTACGACACGTGCGCGCCTCTACTACGACACATGCGCGCCTCTACATCGACCAGTATGACAACGCTACGTACGCTTCGACCAGGTGGGTCCCGACTGTCACGCACTTCCTTGCCTGCAAAGATGTAGCTGGTGGGTCCCAGTAGTCAGGGGTGAAATAAGGTGGCCCGTCCGGTGGGTCCCCGCTGTCAGGTGGAGGAATAATTATTTTGCACGTAATAAGGAGGCACTTCCTTGTTGTGGCCGTGGACCCAGCTGTCAGCCTCTCCACGTACAGTCCACGTCCGATGGAAGCCGTTCCTTGACCACGTTGACCACACCGCGCCGAGAGCACCAGGGTGGTGGACGACGGCGAGGCCTAGGAAGGGGACGACACGAAGTCGGGGAAGACGCGGTAGTGGATGCCCACGCGTAGAGGAGTACGAGGGCACTGGTTCGCTGCGGTGTGAGGCTGCCGTCGCCGCTGAGTAACAGGGGGTGTGGGTGACTAGAGGGATGGCCTGGCCAGCGGTGGGACTAGTAGGGTGCGGTGAGGCCTCCGCCGCATCGCAGCCGGCCACCGGAGGCAGGAGCACGAGGCACGACCGGTGCTGGTTTGGGCGGCTGGAGCAAGAAGACCAGAGGTTAAAGAAGCACTACGGCCGTTGGATGGACATTGTACGGTCACTGGAGCTAGAATCGTGCATATTGACTAAGTTGACAAAGCCCTCCGTCCCCGTCAACTTAGTAGGCCCACAAGTCAGCCCGCCACTATACTGGGTCCCAGCTAACAGCGGGAGTATTCATTTTTTTTGTGCGTAATAAGGAGGAACTTCCTTGCGTGCGAAGATATAGCTGGTGGGTCCGAGCTGTCAGCGGCGGTAACGTTTTTTTCACGAAATACAGAGGCCCTTTCGGTGGGTCCCTGATGTCAGGTGGAGGAATCATTATTTTGCGCGTAATAAGGAGGCATTTCCTTGTGTGCGGCCGTGGACCCAGCTGTCGGCCTCTCCTTGTACAGTCCACTTCAGATGCATGTCAGTCGTTGACCACGTTGACCAGGCCGCGCCGAGAGCACCAGGGCGGTGGATGACGGCGAGTCCTAGGAAGGGAACGACACGGAGGCAGGGAAGACTCGGCAGTTGTTTCCCACGCGGAGGGGAGTACGACTGTACGAGGGTTTACTGGTTCGTCTGCCGTTGCCGGAGAATAACAGCAGGTGTGGGTGGGTAGAGGGATGGCTAGGCCAGCGATGGGAGTACGGTGGGGCAGTGAGGCCTACGTGGTAGCACAGCCGGCCGCGGGGAGGAGGGAGCAGGCAGTCCCGCCGACGCTTGTTTGAGCGGCTGGAGTAGGAAGAGCAGAGATTGAAGAAGCACGACGGCCGTTGGATGGACATCCAACAGTCACTACTTGTGCGCCAACCTTTTTTTCAGGAAAGCCTCAAATATGTGGAAAATTGCATACATCCCATCTTCCATTATTTCTAATAATTTACAGCCCATTTGCTAATTATTAAGGTTTTTTTAGCCCATATTCTTTTTGTTAGCATTACAGCCCAAATTGTGGCCACAGTTAAAAAATTATACGAAATCTTGCATATTTCGGTGCGGTCCGAACTGTTTTTAATCCCGAAATTTTGACTCACATTCAAATTGATTTTAAAAATAAATGTATATCAATATAAAATCCAACAAATTCTCCATGCATAAAAATTAATGTAATTTAAAATCTTGAAATGAAAGAAAGATATTTGAAACTAATTGCCAGTTTAATGTGTTTTAAAAATGTACAGCCCATTTCTCATTACTGATGGGCCATTTTCTAGGCCAGCCGAATGAAAGCTCTCCTCGTCTTGAAAGATTTGCAAGCCAACAGGCCTGACAAAGCGACTTGGCAAATCACAAAAAAACCGGGCTGTGGCCGTGGACCCAGCTGTCAGCCTCTCCACGTACAGTACTCTTCCGATGGAAGTCATTCCTTGACCACGTTGACCACGCCGCGCGGAGAGCACCACGGCGGTGGACGATGGTGAGGCCTAGGAAGGGGACGTCGTGGAGCCGGGGAAGATGTTGCAGTGGAAGCCCGCGCCGAGAGGAGTACGTGGGTTCACTGGTTCGGCTGCAGTGTGAGGCTGCCGTCGCCGCAGGGCCTGGCCAGTGGTGGGAATAGTAGGGGCGGTGAGGCCTCCGCGGCAGCACAGCCTCCACGGGAGGCAGGAGCATGCGGCACGACCGGCGCTACTTTGGGCGGCTGGAGCAAGAAGACCAGAGGTTGAAGAAGCACTACGGCCCTTGGATGGACATCGTACGGTCACTGGAGCTAGAATCGTTCATATTGACTAAGTTAACAAAGCCCTCCGTCCCCGTCAAATTTGTTGGCCCACAAGTCATCCTCCCACTATGGTGGGCCCAGCTAGCAGGGTGTTATTATTTTTTTGTGCGTAATAAGGAGGCACTTCCTTGCATGCGAAGATATAGCTGGTGGGTCCGACATGTCAGCGGGGGGAATGTTTTTTTCGCGGAATCAGAGGCCCTTCCGGTGGGTCCCAGCTGTCAGGTGGAGGAATCATTATTTTGCGCGTACAGTCCACGACCGATGGATGTCGTTCGTTGACCAAGTTGACCAGGCCGCACCAAGAGCACCATGGCGGTGGACGACGGCGAGGCCTAGGAAGGGAACGACACGGAGCTGGGGAAGACTCGGCAATGGTTGCCCACACGATGGGGAGTACAAGGGTTTATTGGTCCGGCTGCCGTCGCCGGAAAATAACAGGAGGTGTGGGTGAGTAGAGGAATGGTCTGGCCAGCAATGAAGTAGGGTGGGGCGGTGCGGCCTGTGCGGCAGCACAGCCGGCCACGGGAGGTGGGAGCAGGCAGTCCCACCGGAGCTGGTTTGGGCGGCTGGAGCAAGAAGATCAGATATTGAAGAAGCAGCACGGCCGTTGGATTAACATCGAACGGTCACTGCTACTAGAATCGTTTGTGGACTAAGTTGACAAAGCCAAAGTACACGTCAACCTAGTAGACCCACAAGTCAGCCTCCAAATCTGTCCCAAACAGCATACAGCCCAAAATTTCTAGCCAGATTCAAATTAATTTTAAATCTAAATATACCTTAATTTAAATTCAATGAAATTTTACCCGCACAAAAACAATAAATTTAAAATATCAAAATCTGAAAGAAAACAGTATTTTGGAACTAATTGCCTGTTTGCTGTATTTTTTCATTTTACAGCCCATTTACTATTACTTATAGCCCATTTATTATTTCTTATAGCCCATTTTCTGGGGAAAATGCATCCCTCCTCGTCTTGAAAGATTTCCGGCCCAGCAGGGCGTAGAAAAGCAAGTAGGCCTACGTTGGTTATTCTGCAAAAAACAAAATAGCTGGCTAACAATTTTCAGAAAGGAAAAAAACAAACTGGGCTGGCCATGTGCTAAACATATGAAATAAAAGCATGGGCTAGACGGGCCACGGTTCCCGCACAACCCAGTTGATACCCTTCTCCGTCCCGAAAAAACAAAATGACTGCGTGCTGCTGGGTCCCTACTGTCATCCTCACCATGTACAGTCATCTCCAAATTCCTCTTGGTTGTTGACCATGTTGACAACACCATAGGGCAGCGCCGCGGCGAGCGAACCAAGGTGGAGGACGATGGTGAGGCCTCGGACGGGAACGAACAGGAGCCGGGGCAGATCACAGCCAGCCGTGGGAGGCGGGAGCGGGCGGTCCCGCCGGCGCTGGTTTGGCTTTGGCGGCTCGAGGAAGAAGAAACTGAAGAAACGCGACAGATGTTGAATGTCAATCCAACGGTCAAGGTTGGCACAATCGTTTTGTTAACTAAGCGGACACCAAGTAGCATACTTTTTTATATATAGGAAGAAAACTGCGAGGAAAATGCGTTCGTCTGCCGTCCTCCTCACAGGGAACGTTCGCCACATAAGTATCTAGCACCCTTGGCTTTCAACCTAGAGGTCTTGGGTTCGAGTCCTAGGAACTCTCAATTTTATCCTACTTCCTTCCTCGCAAAAAAAGGGAAAGAAAATCAAAGACTTGGGAACGCGTACAGAACAAGCTAGTGTACCAGTAATGAGACGTTGCCGAGTTTTAGAAAAAAGAAAGACGTGCTCCTGTAGCTGGTTCGAATCCAAACCTAGACTATGACTATATATGGTGCTATGCTACTCTGCAAGTAATGAAACTGACATATCCAACATTTGCTTCTCCTCTTCTCTACTTACTCTGCCTAGCATCAGAAGCTCTGGCCGTAGCAACCATGTCCGCTGGCTGCTCGTCCACCTGCTCTTTAGCAGGCAACAACCAGATATGCGCCAAGTCGCAACCCGTACCATCGCCTGTGGGTCTCATCACACCCTCGCCGGCACGCGCACCGCAGCTGATTGCTCATCGCAACCCGCTGCCGTTGGTGTGGTGCCACTGCTGCAAATCACGCAGAGTCATCCGTCGCGTCTCAACCACAATCCGCAACCTTGGCCGAGTCTTCTACAAATGCCCGAATCATGGGGTAATAATATGTTTAAGTGTTGGTTTGCTGCTTTCAGTTACTGATTTTTTTAATAGTTTGGTTGATGATCTACCAATTTGATTCATGCAGAAAAGGGAAGATTCGTGTGATTTGTATTTCTGGGAAGTTGCTGATGTGGGGGAATGCAACTACGCTGATTATTTGGTTAGCCGAGGAATCCCAATACCAGGAGGTTGGGGTGTTGGACAAGTAACTGAAGGAACGACAGAAGAGGAAGATGCAGAGCAGAAGCTTAAAGATGCAGTTCCTCTGATCATGGCCAAGCAACAGCAGCTGAATGGCCTTGACAGCAATGAGGAGATGAAAGAGCTTGTGAAGATAATGGGCAAAATCGATGTGCTCTGTAGGATGATTGTCTCTTTATTTGCAGTGTATGTAGCACTCGTGATGTATTCAGTGGCTATGACATGAGCACTTTGCTGAAACTAGTAATGAATGAAACCTGTGTAGCACGCTGGGCGTAGTGTTTTGAACATCTAATGATTTCTATTAACGGAAATCAGGGGGTATCCCCTTTTGCTCATATAAATAAATAAATACCAGAGGCCTTGTCGGGTCAGCTTTGTTCTCATTCGAAGACATCGAGAAAATTGCAGTCCAATAGCAAACTATGTCATCAAATTCAAGTTTCACAGCCAAATATGAGTACAACTAAACAACAATGTCATCATGTTTTAGTTGTCATACAATCACCAAACACAAATCCGCATATATAACAAGTGATGTTCTCACAGCAAAATACTAAACAACATGTTCATCACGTTTCAGTTGTCATAGCAAACACAATTTCACATAGTAGATAAAAAAACGTCTTCTGACAGGCAAATACGACAAAAGCAATGTAATCATCATCCGCAGCAGAAGCGTCAACATCTTCGCCATGTGTATCAGTCTGAATCGTAATTCCCCATGGTGTCATCTTCTTCTTCGTCCTCAACGTCCTCGAACGTTGGCTTCTTCTTGATCAACTCTTGTATGTCCACAGCACGACAGGCAATCTTTTCGACGGCGTCATTGACGTGATGGTTCTCAAAGATATTAGGAACATCTGTGTTATCTTGTACATCAGGAGCAGTGTAAGCATCATCTTGTTGTGCAACTTCATTAAATGAATTCCTCTGCTCAAACCTTTGCAATACTCTCTAGTTATCGCTACGTGCAAATGTGTCTTCCAAGAAAAATATCTCTGTTTCTTGATTTGCCAAAATAAAAGGCTCGTTGGTATGGTATGTCGCCTTGACATTGATGGATTTGAAATAATCATCAGCTCTGGGTTTTGCGATCCTGGAAAATAGGTTATACCAACGACAGCACAACAGAACCACACACCGATGATCCTCGAAACTGGAGATATACTGCAACTGAATAATGTCTGTTATATTAGCATACATTTCAGTTGTCTCTTTGTCATATGTATCCGTGCTCATGATGGCACTGTTTTGTGTCTTCCTGCCTTCGTCTCGTGCAAGGGTGTTGTAGCGCACATCTCCAACAACACAAGATTCATAATGTCTTACCCGAGTATCAGGACCCATTGCTAGTGAGTAAAGGGCATCATCAACTGCCTGCCCATCCTCCCGCATCTTCTTAACCTATGGTTAGAAAATAGACAAGATGATCATCTTATGTACTCAATATATTAAAAAAACTGGCAGTGCTCTTCAAAAGCTTACATGGTTCCTGAACCATTTCACAAATCCTGCCATAACCAGTTTGTCAATGTTTCTTGGATTTTGTGGCAGTAACTCCTCTTTGTAGATGCTGCACAACATAGTGATTGCGTCAAACATCTAAATATATAAGAATGTGCTACAAGTTTAGTAGATTACGATGTATAAGCTGTAGTACTGCACTTACTTGATATAAGGTAGTATCTCAGGACAGTTATTCAACACATACCAAACCATTTTGTCCAAATCTTTAGGTTTGTCCTCTTGTCGACTCTTTCCTGTAACTCGAACAGAATAATTGAAAACATTGAGCCCGGGATTGTCTTCATCCACCTCTTTGCTAAGCTGATCAGCTGTTTCAATGTATTTTGAGCAGAATGTCAACGCTTCTGTAGCAATGTAGGCCTCTACAATGGAACCCTCGGGTCTAGCTCTGTTCCTAACATAGCCCTTGAAAGTGCCTTGCCCCCTTTCAATAGGGTACATCCAGCCATACTGTACTGGACCTCTAAGTAGTGCCTCATCAGGTAGATGAATAGCCAAATTCACCATCACATTAAAGAAGGCTGGAGGATATATCTTCTCAAGGTCGCATAGGATAGTTGGTATCTTGTCTCTAAGACACTCCAAAGCATCTATCCTGATATTCCTACTTCAGAGTTCCCTGTGAATTGTGCCAACTCTACAACTGCTCTGTATAAGTCAGGGCGGCCCAATCCACTAAGGATAACAGGTAAAATCCTTTGAAGTAGGACGTGGCAGTCATGAGTTTTCAACCCTTGTACCTTGTTTCCATCCGCACTGACTCTCCTTTCAGGATTGGAAGCAAATCCATGTGGGAATCTCACACGTGACAGGACCTCACAGAATTCTTTTCTTTTTACCTTGTCCAAGATATACACAGCTGGTGCCATATCACGTGGTTTACCTTCATCTTGCACCTGCAAATCCTTTCTGATACCCAGGTGTGTTAAATCAATCTTAGATTTTAAGCTATCTTTCGTCTTGCCTTCAATATTAAGAAGTGTGTCGATAATGTTGTCACATATATTTTTCTCGATGTGCATCACATCAAGATTATGCCTTAGATCCAAATCTTTCCAATACTCCAAGTCCCACAAAGTGGACCTGCGAGTAAACAATAATCTCTCTTCTACCCTGCCACACTTCCTTTTCCCGCTACCATTACCAGGATGGTTTCCTGGTGTAATATGCCTGACCTTCTCTAATTCCACTTGCAACTCATCGGCGGTGAGCCTCTTTGGCGCATCACGGTTTTCATGCTTTGCATTGAACACATGTCTTCGGTATTTTCTAGGATGCGGCTTGTCCTTGGCAAGGAAACGGTGGTGTCCAATGTAACAAATCTTGCTAAGTATTGCGTATGACAGCGGATTCCTGTCACGGCGAACACATGCATTGTAACCATGTGTCGTTCTCCCTGACATAGTGCCCAAAGCCGGATAATCATGGATGCACCAAATTATAACAACACGCAGAAAGAAATCAGCTGGTGGGCTGCTATATAGGTCTCGAGTGAGAACACCCTTCCATGGCTGTTGAAGTTCCTCCACAAGAGGCTCCATGAACAAATCAAAATCCTTTCCAGGACTTTTTGGACCTGGGATGAGCAAGGCCATCATGTAGTTTGATTCTTCGGTGCAGACATTTGGAGGCATGTTGTAAGGGATAACAAGCACTGGCCACATGCTATATGTGGTGCTCTGGTGGCCAAATGGGTTAAATCCATCTGAAGCTAAGCCAAGTCTAATGTTTCTCGGGTCAGCAGCAAACTCTTTGTGTTTATCATTGAAGCTTTTCCACTCACTACCATGAGATGGATGGCTCATTACATTCTGATCTCTGTACTCCTGGTTCCTAGAATGCCACAGTACATCCTCTCTTGTTTCAGCATCATGAAACAACCTCTGCAATCTTGGTGTAATTGGAAAATCCTCTTCACAACATCGCCATCTTTCCATCTTGATGCTTTGCATTTCGGGCATTCACTTAAGTTGGCATAATCCTTCCGGAACAGAACACAATTATTCTTACAAACATGGATCATATCATATCCAATTCCAACTGCATGAAGGAAATTCTTCATTTTACTGTAGGTGTGTGGCAGATCAGACGCATCTGGGAAAGATTCGCGGAAAGCAGCCAACATCGCATCGAATGATTTGTTGGTCATCCGCTCAGATGTCTTCACCTGAAGAAAGGTGACCATAGCTGAGAATACTGCCAGCTTATTTCCTGGGGTGATAGCAACGTTGCATTGTTCCAACATGCGGGCCCACCATTTTTCTTCTGCAGGAGAAAGTTCATGGAATGCACGAGCATTTCGTAGCATTGTTTCAATGTTGGTCAAACTCACTGGCTCCGCCACCACCACCAACTCCTCCTCCTCTTCCACCTGAGCATCAGGAAGATCAAGATGGTGATCTGCTGCTTCCACGTAGTCAATAACATCGACGTTCACAGCTTCACCATGATGAACCCACCTAGTATATGTGACTGACATCCCATACAAGTGTAGATGATTTTGCACAGTTGACTGGGGTCTTGTAACTGAATTCATACAACTGCTACACGGGCAGAGCACATCTGATTTCGGACCACCGTACTCAGCTCTGATAAAGTTCATGAAGTTTTCAACCCCCTTGACATATGCAGCGGAGAATCTTCGAGCAGAAGTTATCCAAGTCCTGTCCATCTGTTAGACATACAAATTAGTTCTTCTACTAGATACTACAGGAAAAACATATATGCCTTTTTATGAAGTCCGGAAAAAAATACCTAGGTCGATGTCTAAAGCTATGGCAAGATATTTGGACGAGCAGATCTAAGTAACAAAATATATGTAAAGCTAATTCAGCAAACAGATTTGAGTGCCAAATTATGGCAGGCTGTTTCAGCAGTCAATGAGGCCGAGCACACAGCCATCGAACTATCGAAGGCCATCGCAGCAACAAAGATCAAGTATAAAACAATGTAGAGCTATTTCAGCTAACAGATTGGCTACTAGACCATGGCAATCTATGTCACAATAAATATATGGCTGGATATTTTAGCAACTAATCGGCCTTGGCATGCCATCTCAGCTAAGCAGATTGAGTGCAGAACAGGGCAAGGAAGCTTCTTAAGAGGAGCATATTGACAGTAAACTACTTCGACAAACAGTGAGATTAACAGCGTCTATTAGCTAACATTCAGCGCTACACCGACATGAACGGGGCCTCAGTCTAGAATGCGCATACCATGGGAGAAGCTGACCGCCGTGCGTCTCCACATGAACGTCGCCAACGGTGGTGGCGCTGACTACCGTGCACCTCCACCAGAATGTAGCCAGAGGTGGCGGCGCGGCTAGAGGACGGCAGTCTACGAGAGCGTACTGTGGGAGCGAGAGGATCGCCGAACCGCGGCGCCGATGTATCGGCGCGGCGGGGAGGCGTCTTTGG
>NC_057800.1:93427327-93442961 GCF_018294505.1 Triticum aestivum
AGGGGGGAGGGGGGTTTGGGGAATATTATTGGCTAGTTGGCCGAAGGGCGGTTGAAACGGATTTGGGGGGATTTTTGGGTGTGGGGGGGAGAGGATTTTCACGTGGTGGGCGGGGGGAGTTTGGTGCATGGTCGGTTTCTCCAAGTGCAGTCCCACGTGTCAGTGAAGAGGCAAGCCGAAGCGCGTTCCGTTTGCGTGAGCCGTGTGCAGGACCAAATGTGTGTGGGGTGCAATGCGACCGCGACAGGAGTGATGTGAGTGTACCGCATTTTTTCCTTTTAAACTAGGTGCTTCGCCCCCTAAAAAAATCTGTTGCTTCGCGCGATCCATCGATACTACTACTCTCCACATTTGCAGATAAGGCTTTCCCTCGTTCATCCTTTTCTCCCACAAGATCTTGATCTTCCGTGCAACGCATGGGCATCTTGCTAGTACTCCTACAATATGTATATTATTGTGAATGTTCATATACACCGGCCGAGATTAATGTAAACACAGTAGATTTTCATTACATTTCGAACTTTTATAGGACAAAAAAATAAAAGAAACCCGACCCTAAACCTATTCTACGGCGGCGACCGACGTCCTCCATATGTGATCTCCATGTACGGGGGCGGGATTCAAGACCCGTGAAGTGAAGGTGTGGTCAGTTGGCACACCATGCCCTGTCGCCTCCCATGCCCTACTCATCCTCGGAGGAGTCCCCGACCTCGGTGGTGCCGGACGTTGGACGGCGACAAGTAGGACGCGTGGCTGACGGTGCTCCCGTCGTCGGCCGCCAGCGTGGCCACCTCTTTTGCGGCGACTTGAGCGAGGGCGGTGACCTCGAGCTCCATCCCCGAAGACAAGCTCTCTCACGGAGCGTTCGCGCTTGCGGTCATGGCGGATGTGGTTCCAGGTAGGAGGACGCTGCGCTATGGTGTGGAGGTTAGTTGGGCGTTGCCGCTTTACGTATCGCATTCTGGTGAGGCCAAGCGTTCGGGTGCGTCATTAAGTCGCCGGAGTTGGTTCCGCGGGCACCGAGCCACTTAATGACGACATACGAATGGACGGCATGAATGTGTGTAGCTGGCGCCGGCTGGGAACGCACCGCGCGACGGCGCGAGGGACGAGGGTTTTGGTGTGGCAGGGTAGTCATCTGCGGTCGTGGCAATGTTGGAGATACCCTTTGCTCACATGCGATCCCCGCATGTCATTGGAAAAGCAATACGACCCGGCATGGTCTCAGGTACAGAGGATGCAGTTGGTCGCGCTACACCACTCCGCGGGCGCGTCGGGGCGCCCCGTGCATCCTCGACAAGCCGAGTGTTGGGGTGTGTTTGGATTGTGGCCAAAGTGCACCTTGCCAAAATTTTGGTCATGACCAAAAGATTGGTCTTTGTTTGGATGGTTGCAATTTTTTTGGCATGCCAATGAACTCTAGCCAACTCTAGTTCATTTTTCTTGCCAATGTCGGCCAAATCATGGGCAACCAATACCTCAACCAAAATTTTGGTCATGACCCAAAGATTGGTCTTTGTTTGGACGGTTGCCATTTCTTTGGCATGCCAATGAACTCTAGCCAACTCAAGTTCATTTTTCTTGCCAATGTCAGCCAAATCATGGGCAACCAATACCTCAACCAAAATTTTGGCTACCCAATGCTTTGATGGGGCAACCTTGGGCACAAACCAAACATACCGTTTGTCGTGCCATAGCACTAACGCCACCCTCGGCAAACTGAAACCGACCGTGTCTAGCGACGATATGAGTGTGTCGCTCACCGCGGTCGCCGTGTCCAGAGGTGGTGCTGGAGCTGCGCCCCGTTGTTGGCCCCAACGACCCACATGAACGGTTGTCGGTGGCGAGGAGGTCATGGGCCAGCTCCTCCATTGGACTAGTCTACGCTACTTCGTCCCGATGGGTGTGCCCCACATGTCTGTTTCCCTATTTTCCCGGCCATATTCGAGCGTCAGTGCTCCGCGTTGCGCATTAGGCCTTTCACTATGTAGGCCAAGTGAGACAACTTATTGTTTATTTGAGCCGTTCAAGTATCATCATGTGGCATTTGCTTATTTCTCATTCCTCTACAACCCTCTTCTCCATCGATCATGTCGCCCTCCAGTCGAGTCCATCCTCCTGCATGCCTCATTTGAACATTCCACCGAGTATCATTCGCATGTACCCACCCAAGTCCTCTTTCAATAGATCTCCGGACCCCGAGATGAAATCGAGAGGGGATGAGTGGGGGCACGTGATACCTAAGGCGGATTCAAAATTTTGAACCAGTGATCATAGCATCCGCAAATCATATATAAAGGTATTCAATGTTCGTTTCGTTTTTGAACGTACAATATACTCCATCCTATCCTTTCTAGTTTACATATAAGTTTTATGTGTAGTCAAAGTATATCTACTTTGATAAAAAAGGTATCAACATTCAATAACGCCAATCAATATTGTTAGATTCATACGTACTCCTAGATTTGTACTCGAGATGGTATCCAATTTGACTATTGACAAGATTAATAGTACATGAGATGTATAATGTGAAAATTATATCATTGGAAACTCATTTCACATATGAATTTGACCGTATGCTTTGTGTAAGTTGCATGTCATATATTGTTACTCTAACATTTGGTCAAAGTTAGCCTCGAAAAACGCATTAGACCCTGTATGCTTTGTGTAAGTTGCATGTCATATAGGAGTATTATTACTCTAACATTTGTGTAAGTTGCATGTCATATATTATTACTCTAACATTTGGTCAAAGTAGTATAGTGGAAGTGGATCCTCTAACGTAGGTATCCCTGCCTTACCCTCCCTTTCGGTCACTTACTGGCGGACCCCATGCTTGCTAGGCCCCGCATGTCAGTTACTCAATGGGTTCAGCCACGTCAGGGGATCCTCATCCATAGTATACTCCCTCTATTTTTATTTACTCTGCATAAAATGGAGGGAGTGGTGGTATAATAAATGACGCGGGTGGGAGAGGGGGAGGGACATCGGTTTCCTGTCAACTGCGGTCCCACAAGCGAGTGAAAACACAAGATGAAGCGCGTTCCATTCGGTGAGCGACATGGAGGGTCCAGCGTGCCGGGCTGCAACGCGAACACGACAAGAGCGATGTACAGTCAAAACCGATTGACCGGTCGTCACCGGAACCACTATTCACACCAGAACCTTTGATGCTCGGCCTATGCCAGCCACTGCCCTAAAACCACACCAAATCTCCAGCCCATTCCATCACCTTTCGATCCCCTAGCCCCCATCAAGCGTCCCCTAGTTCGTAGGAATGCCATGGTGCGCCGCAAGATCACTTACTACAAGATGCTGACGCCGGAGCGCCGCGTAGAAATCGCGGCGGCAGTCGGCACCACAGACCTTCGTTCCCAAGCTCGCTTTGCAGTGGGCCAATCCCCGAGTTTTCTGGAGCCAAGCTACAAGGAGGAGGAAGCTGATCCAATGTTCATGGCGGAGGTCGCGGCGCAGAAGGCCCCCGATGGGTATGAGACGATGGACGTCGACTTCGTGACAGCGTCTGAGTCCCCCATGGTGCAGGCGGACCAGCGGTTCAACATGGCGATACTAAAGGTGGACCGGGAGGCAGAGGCTCAACTCGACATGGAGCGCGCGCATGCCGCTGCCATCGAGGCTCTCCTGCAGGCGGAACCAGATGTCGTGGATGTGAACCGGGCGGCGGAGGCTCAACTTGAGGCGGAGTGCGCGGATGCCGCTGCCATCGAGGCCCTCCTGCAGGCGGAACCGGATGTCCTGGACTTGAACCGGGCGGCAGAGGCTCGACTCGACGCAGAGCGTGCGGATGCCGCTCTCATCGATGCCCTCCTGCAGGAGGAACCGGACGTCCTGGACTTGAGCCGGGCGGCGGAGGCTCGACTCGACGCGGAGCGTGCGGATGCCGCTGCCATCGAGGCCCTCCTGCAGGCGGAACCGGACGTCCTCGACTTGAACCGGGCTGTGCTCTCGTCCGTGCAGAGCGCCCACATGCTCCGCTTGAACGAGTAGCTGGAGGCCGAGGACAACCACGGTGCGGAGACACACGTTGGCAGCGACGGCTGGTTCGCGCCAGCAGCCAAAGACGACGAGGTCGTCTCTTTCCGCGAGCAGTGATAGTTTTTCTTTATGTTGTTGTTTTTATGGATCTTTTGTTGTGTAAAAACATATATTTGTTATGCAAGTCGCCTGACTTGGGTCAGTCTACCATTTCAGGCGGTTGGATGAATATCCTACGTCTCCTAACCCTTCGTTCCTTCTTCCTCACCTCCTCTTCTTCCCCAACAGACCACCGCACTGGCCGTACGGATACTCCCCAACATGCGGTTGGATAAACATACTCTATGAACGAAAATTATGTGTCAGCGATAGGATGTCTGAGTTTGGTGTGTTCCCATGCGACAGCACGTGTCAGTGAGGGTGCGTTCCCTTGATTGGGTTTGCGGCGTGCAGGAGCGACTATCTGAGGGTGCGGTGCGACCGCGGCGTGCAGGAGCGACCGTGTGAGGGTGCGGTGCGACCGCGATTGCCGTGCGCAAGTGTACCCCCTTCTCATTTTGAAAACTTTAGGCAAGCTTGGAAAAAATGTGTGGCGAAGTTTGGCAATGCAAGGCCTAGACCCAAACAGGATAAGTACGTACGTACTAGGAGTACTAGTGTTAAAAAAGAAAGGCTGGGTTTTCCTTCGCGGGATTTAATCGATAAAAATCCTCGTTTCATGTGTCAATTAATGCATATTTTTTTCTCTAAAGACCAAAGAGCTAACCATCTCACTCCTCATAGCTTGATTAATGCAGCGCCATGCAAACCAACCTTCTCACTTCTGCATGAATGCATGGGATATTAATGTCCTTGGTTGCTAACCCCATCAATTTTGCCTTGATTAGTGTTAGTGGCCCTTTGCAAATTGTAATTTTGATATAATGGCCTTGTCTACAAAAAAAATGGAGGTAGTAACTATATTTGACTTCCTTCCCCATTGCGGTGACGTCAACAATATTTTTTTTGGTGGTTTGGCGAAGTGCGTTCGACGGAGAACACCATTGAGGGAGACCACGGTAAGTCGTTCGCAAGTGCCGCCTGCAAGCCGAGACAACCGCCTTATTTGCATCCAGCAAGTCCTTTACTAGTACTACTATAACTAATGTGTTGAGATGGCTTTTCGAAGAAGACGATGGAGAAGCGGTGTCAGCGAAGAGTGAAATGATGGTTGCTTCGTCCGTGCTTTTCTGATTTGACGCCTCACTGCTTTGTGATTTGTTATAGAAGGGACAGGGGAGTAGACTCTGTGCTCTATACTATACTACATGCGTCCAAGCATGGGAGAAAGAGGAGAGACGTTGCATTTTTCTATTCCTTCAATCAATCAATCAATCAATCAATCAGGGAGCTTCGGTTCCATCTTTTTGGCTTTGGCAACACCGTCCACAATGGTTCCCATGATGCCAAAAGCTATTTTCACATTTGGCTACACATTGTGGATGCCCTTAACCGTACCACTTGGTTTCTCTCCTGTGTGCTATCTATACAAATCTCAATTATATTGATCTAAAAAATTATAGAATCGAGATTAATAAAGAGGAGGTGATTTGCTGCGCGGATGGCGGGGGAGGTTTCTTATTTTCGGAGGACGTTGTCCTGGCGGTTTTCTAACATGCGGTCCCACGTGTCAGTGCTTTACCAGGCCGATCCGTGTCCCACATGAGGCAGAACAACGGCAGAAGCAACACGTGGTTAAGTTGAAGAAGATGAGGGAGAAGCGGATTCAGCAACGAGTGAAATGATGGTTGCTTCGTCCCTCCAACTTAACCGCGGGAAATGTGCAGCTTTGTGATTTGACGCCTCATTGCTCATTACTACGTCTGCGCTATGACTGGGGTGCTTCACCCTGGCTGCTCTGCACTGTATTCCGGTATGGCACATGGACCCGGTAGCTTGATGTCCCACATGTCGGTGAAAGGGACTAGAAGATTTATGAAAGCGAGCGCTCCACTCTTACGACGGAGGAGTAGACGACACGACGGCCTAGTGAACTATCACTTGTACTGTATAGTACTATAGTTTTGCTGTTTCGCACGATCCATCGATACAAACCCGATTAAACAGGAAAGGGCGGGATTTTTCCCGCGCGGTAGATGATACTGGTCATACATTTCAAATGCAATTTTAATGTATGCAAACTGAATAATTATAAGTAACAATATGATATCAAGTAAAACTAAAAACACATATGATTTATTGTGTTAGAGTGTAGTACTAGTGCTGTATTGCATAGTTGTTAGATGTAACATGCGAGAACGTGTAAAGATGTAGTTTTGGAGGGACTACAGAGAGAAAAGCGTAATACGGTCACCGAACTTCAGAATAAGCTGATTACGGTCACTATATACGTTTTGCGGTGATTATACGGTCACTTGCTCACAGCTCAGCATCAAATTGCACTCTGTTGACCGGCCAAACAGTCTGTGTGGCGCCATGTTGACTAGTTAAATTGACCACGTTCGTTGTGGGTCCCACCTGTCAGTTCGCATAGGCAAAAGGTCAGATAAACATAAATTTACGCATGCGCGACAAGGCTCCAACCCGTGCGCGGGAATCACCTGGTTGTGTATGTGTCTGTTAGGGCCTGATGTGTGCGCATGCACGTGTAGGTTGAGCACTTGAGCGTGAGAGTGTGTGTTGGTCATGTGGTGTACTGGTGTGTGCATGCATGCGTGCGTGTGTGTGTGTGTGTGTGTGAGTGTTGCATGCGTGCATGCGTGGCTGCGTGTGTACGTGTGAGTGTTGCGTGCGTGCGTGGGTGCATGTGTTTGTGTGAGTGTTGCGTGGATGCAGTTCGTGTGCATGCGTGCATGTGTGTATAATCACCACACCAGCTCCTCTGTGTTAAAACAGACGGCTCAGCATACCAATACAAGGCCACCTTGTCCGCTGTGCCCGCGGTCATGACTTCGAACCACCATCCAAATATATTTTTATTGTTTGTTTTCATTCTTACTAGCAAGATGCCCATGCGTTGCATGTAACATCAAGATGCATTTTTATGACTTGTTTATCTTGTGAGAGAAAAGGATGAACGAGGGAAGGCCTTATTTGCAAATGTGGAGAGGTGTGTGGGTACCTTTTTGCAAAATTGCCATAGTTTCTTTCCTATCCATCAGATATAAATCGGATGGCCTATATTGCAGGATGGCAGGCACACCATCATCACCAACTCTGTTTTTTATAAGAGTGTATTATATGTATTTTATAAGAGTGTAGATGTAGAGTAGATACAAGTCGACAGGTGGGCACGATGGTAGTGAGATAATGTGATGCAACACTAGAGGTGCCACGTGGAGCGTTTAACTGGTCAACTAGTCATGTCATGAGCAAATACAGAGTTGTACGGTGAGCCCGTGACTGCATAATAACCACTAAACATAAATGGTGACCGTAATGAGTGGATTCTGAAGTCCAATGTACGTATCGTGCTTTCTCTTCAAATACAATGATCATCATTGCATATACCGCGAGAGAAAGATGAAACATGCGTGAATTTTCTAGGGGCTTACTTTTAGAGGACCTGGAGATAGTTTTGTGTGCATACGTGAAAGGGGCATACAGGGGGGTGTGCGATGGAGAGAGAGATGCTCTTCGTTTCTCTTTGTTATGACTAACTTTGTATATAGTATAAAAATATACAAATTCACAGTGCGGAATAGATATCATTGTGGGCACCATGCAATGCAAATTTGCGTTCGTACTCCTCCATATAACTTTGTAATGTTGTATATATGTAGAAACTCTAAAGTAATTTTTTGGCCACACTTTATTCAAAAGGAATGTTGTATGCGAAATAAACATGAAGAGAGGGCTTTTTAGATCAATGGGGTACGTGATGTAACATGTGTGAATGTGTAGTTGATGCATTTGGCGGGGCTTAGAGAGGTATGTGTGTGTATTACGTATTCGAGAGAGACATGGATAGAGGGGCCGACGGGGGGCATGGGAGAGATAGCACGAGAAATGAGAGTGGTCTAGAGAGAGAGACGAATATGACATCACGACAAGAGATTCCATTCCCTTGAGTGTGTATATGCAAGGGGGGAGGGAATAGAGGCACCAGGAGAAATTTTATGTGTGTGTGGTGTTTGTGTTGGTATGTGTGGGTGTGAGAAGATAATGAGACATGGGGGCAGAGGGTGTGTCACCGCATGAGGTCCGGTGGGTCGAGGTGAGGCCCTTCGTTCTGTTCCGTCTTGCGCCTCATTGGTCGGCCCATGATGCATTTAGGAAGACCCATGGATGACTAGTCGTACAAGACAAAGATAGCAGAATTGTGAAGGACTCTATGTCCACTGACAAAGCCGGCTAGGATTTGTAACCCTAGGTTCTCGGACTAACGTAACCCCTTTATCTCTGATATTACTATTCATCCAACCTAACTTTAAGGGGCATCCTACAGAATGCTCTGCTAGAATCATACTCGTCGATTAGGAAGAGAGGTGTGAGACAATGCGTGAGAGATAGGCGTAAAGATAATGTGCGTACATGAGACACGTAGGCAGGTCCATGTATATAGAAAGGGTCGATGAGGATTGTGCATGTGTATGTTTGCGAGAGGAAGAGTGCTTGTGATAAAGGTTAGTGAAAACAATTGTAAATGGTTACGAGAGGGAGGGAGGGTTATATCTAGAGCATGTGTGCGAGAAAGACTCCCCGAGAGAGAGTGTCTGAGCATGTGTGAGAGACCACCGATGGAGAGTGAAACTACACGTAAAAGACTACTCTACACATTGATTAAAGATATAAATTGTATCCAAATATTAGGATGGGATCATGATATTTGCAATACGCGTAAGGAGCGGTCATTGATCCATCAGACATCTAGATTCTATCGAATTTGAGCATGTCTATGTTATTATTCGACACAATTGATCCACATAGTTAGTATTTTGAACTCCAGACAATGCATCGCTTTAGCAATCGAATATAAACGTGAGTATAGTTCATGTTGTATGTGTAAAGCACATTATACATACAAAAGTTACACAATGGACATTATAAATAGCTACTACCTATGAACTAGCATACATTTGAATTCAACTTAAGGTGGTTTAAAAAAATCGAATTCAACATGAAGTCCATTCAATTATTTGAATTTGATATCATGGCATTTGTAAACCATACCTAAATTCTGAGGGCACCAATCTTTGCTCTGATTTTGTACATAATAGCATATGTAGTCGTGTACAAAATAGATTCAAATTTAGCTCCTCCATTCCAAAATAATCGTAGTTATAGGATTTTCAAGTGTCAAAATTTCAAAAAGAAGCGGATAATTTAATGAGGTTTTCAAACATACAAGGTCAAATATAACGTTGTATATTTATGCCAATCCTCATAGTTCAAGAGTACTCTAAACGTGAATGCTTGTGTTTCAAAATTTCGGACGAAGCGCCAAAAGAGCCTCTACTCGCCGGAAACCGCGTGAGACCAATGTTTGGTAGTACAAGGAAATTACTTTTCTAATAACTCCGACCCGTGAAACCTACCGGCCCGACGTCCAAAGGTCTAAACCGGGGTAGGTTTGTAGCTTCATCTAGACGCCCTGCAACCGCATCTGAAAAACATTCATACACAATGGCCGCCTAAGCACACATGCGCGCGGCCGAAATTGCTCCCGCCCACTATTTGGGACACCTGGGATTACCATCCTACCCCCGACCCACAGTAGGTCCGAAATTTAAGAGGGGAGCAAAGTTTGTACTTTCCCCAAATTTCAAACAAGCGCGTCCCATTTCTGTTCAAAAAAGCAACAAACAAGCGCGTATCAGACCGAAACATGGTTCCCCCCCCCACCCGTCTGATTCCCCATTCGTACTCCGTGGGCGCCAAAACTACCTCTGCACCAGCCGCGAAACCCCGGCATCCTCCGTCCGCCACCCCATCCCACCCATCAACCACCGCCCTCCTCCATCACGTCGGAGCCGATACGCCGACGTCGTCGTCCATCGCAACCTCAACCGCAACACCCTCCACGGCTAGTAGTTGAAGCCGAGGTCGAGCCGTCCATACCCGAGCCAGTTCAACCACGCCGTCCTGCGCCTCACCGCTGCCGCTCCAATTTCGCCACCCTCCACCGCACCGGAGATGTTCCTGCTACGCCGTCCTTCGCCGCCTCGGAACTGCTTCCCCTCCGCCGACATACGGCCATGGCAACATAGTCAACAATTTGTCCATGGGTTCGTCCAAGCCTGCACCCTCCAGAAAATCAGTTTCCCTGGTAAAAAGAAGAAAATTGGCGCGACTTGTGGAGGTGACCACACCGGCAACCAAAAAAGGTACTGCTCTTCCCTTATTCGTGTAAATCTTACGTCTCTGCTTGCACGGTATTCATCCCACAGAAGACACTAGTTGACCGCTTCTTCTTGATACTAGATGTTCCTAGTAACTCGTGATGCACAAGGTTTCTCCTCATATAATATTTCACCTTAGCTAGAGGTCCGTCACCCCCCTGAATTTCAATTTCTGGTCACTTGATTCCCAATTAACGAAAGCATTCCCCGGCGTAACAGGCGCTAGTACGCCTATTACGCCGGGGAAGGAGCGCCTTGGTGTTTATCTTAGGGGAGTGTGTGGCCTACAGCTACTGGCGACCGATTTGGAGGTCGGTCGGGATTAAAGGGATGGCTTGGGGGCGCTGCCAAGCACGGCGGTGGTGTGAGGTCGATGCGAGGGCGGGGCGGCGGAGGCAGAGGTCTGGGCCGGTGGTCGCTGGCGGTTCGAGAAAGATCGTCAATAGTGACTGGCGGGAGGTAGACGAAGGCCATCTGCCCATTCCTTATAGATCGGACGGTTCATTAAAAAATCGACTGAGCTATTTATTTTCAGTCGACTATTATCTTAGATATGACCACATGTGGTGGTGTGCTGGAGGAGTACCTGCATTTCCTGTGCTCATATATTACAAAATCATACAGAGTAGAATCTAATTTTTTTGCCATGCAATGTTGTAGAGCTATCATATGTCTCCTATCATTTATTTTTCAGCCACCTCCTATCTGCTACTTTTACAGTGCACTAGTTCTGCACACACTTCACCCTTACTCTCACTGTTGTGTTTTTATGCAAGGGTATTTCAGACTCTGCTGCCATGAGAGAAGCCAAAAAGAAAAGAGAGAGTCGCTCCAGTTTGGTGTGCGGGTAGGCAGGACACGTTTTAGCGCTATAATGGGTGCAGTGTCAGCAGATGGAGACGGTAAACGCAGCTCTGGAGTTGATGACCTCGCTCGCAATGAACCACCATCCCAGGTGCTTGCTTTAACTTCACGGTGTCATATGTGGTTGCATGTTCCATATGGTGTCTAGCTTGTATTCGAAAGGCCGAAGTCGGTAAGATAAGGAAAGATATTTTTTTACATGAACCACCATCCCGTGAGCACCAGAAGACAAATAGCTAGTCAGGGCACTGGTCGAGCCAACGACAAGCCCAGCAAAGATAGGCATCACCTGGAAGCCAACTAAAAAGCTGCGGTGGTGGCGAAGCAGCCCGCCTCCCACCAGGCTCTCAGGTCCTGATCATGCTCACCACTCCAGCCGGATGTCTAGCTTGTATTGCTTCCAATTTGGTTAAATTGCATCTGCTTAGCTTACACATTATACCTTTGAATATGACATGCCTTTCTGTTTTTGGTACATACTAGTACATCTGTGTATTAACCATGTTCTTACATCAAACTAATGTTCTTGTGTATCCCTCATCAATCACTTATGACGAGGCAGGCAGGCAGGGGACTACTCCTCATTTAAAGAATGCAGCGTCAGCCTCCCAACATGATTCTCAAGAAACAGAAATGCTAGATGAAGATAGTGAATGTAGCTCTGTAGTTGATTACAACATTTTCCCTACACTAGCATCGCAGGTGCTTGCTCTAACTTGGCAGCGTGATATGTGGTTGCATGTTGCATATGGTGTCTAGATTGCAATTCTTCCAATCTGGTTAAACTGCATGTGCTAGTCTGCTTAGCTTATACATTATACCTGTTAATGTGGCATGCATTCCTGTATTTAGTACATAGTACATCTGTCTATTAAGCATCTCCTTACATAAAACTATTGTTTTTTTGTATCCCGCATCAATCAACATGACAAGACACCTTTAGTATATGCAGTGTGATATTAGTTGCATCTTTCATATGATTTATAGCATGCGCTGCTTCTAATTTGTTGAAATTCCATTTATGATGGGACGCTTTTAACTTGGCAGAGTCATATTGGTTGCATCTTTCATGTGGTGTCTAGCTTGCATTGCTTCTTATTTGCTGGAATGGTTTCTGCTTAGTTTACACAAACAGTTGTGAACATGCCATGCCGTCCTGTTTTTCGTACATATTCCATCCTGGTATCATGTGTTTGCCTTACATCAAAGTAGTGATTGTCAGTATCATGCATGAATGAGTTCTGAAGAGAGAATGTTATTGCTTTTTCTTGTCGGTTTTACTTGACAATTCAAAATCAATAGCGGAAGGAAGTTAGCAAGGTAGCGGATAAAGGTGCTCCTTCCGAACGGAGGGCCTCTACAGTTTCTACTCCTCCACACCCCCAAGATGATTTCCAAGACAACACATGCATAGACACTCAACAAAGCTATGTTTATGATGAGCACGTCTCCCCTAGTGCAGCATCACCGGTGCTCCCTCTAACTTGGCACTGTTATATGTGGTTGCATGTTATGTGTGATGTCTAGCTTGTATTGCTTCTAATTTTGTTGAATTCCATCTGCTTACTTTACACATTATACTTGAATAAGACACGTGTTCCTGTTTCTAGAACATACAATATCTGTCTATCACACCATGTTCTTACATCAAATTACTACTGTTGTGTAACCTGCAATAATCACTTATCATAAGACACGTTTAACTTCGGAGTGTGATATAGGTTACATCTCACATTATTTTCTAGCTTGTATTACTAATTTGTTGAAATGGCACTTATGACGAGACAGTTTTAACTTGGTAGAGTGATATTCATTGCATCTTTCATATGGTGTCTAGCTTTCATTGCTTCTAATTCATTGAAATGCCTTCTCCTTAGTTTACACATCATAAGCTGTGAATATGCAATGTTGTGAATATGCAATGGCACTAATGATGAGAGACCTCTAACATGGTAGTGTGATGTTGTTTGCATCTTGCATATGATTTATTTCTTGTACTGCTTCACATTTGTTTAAATGCCATTTATGATGAGACACTGTTAACTTGGCAGAGCGATATTTGTAGCATCTTTCATATGGTGTCTACCTTCCATTGCATTGCTTCTAATTTGGTGAAATGTCTTCTTCTTAGTTTACACATCATAGTTCTGGTTATCTCTTTCGTCCTATTTTTCATACATATTACATCCTCCTATCATGTGGTTGTCTAACATCAAAGTTCAGTTCGTCTGCATCACGCATCAATTTGTTCTAAAGAACTAAATTGTTATTCGTTTTTCTTGTCGGGTTGACTTAACATGGCACAGAGAAAGAGGAAGAAACACAGAATGGCGGGGAATGAGAAGTGGATGAATCCTGCAGATTCTGCTGGTACTGATGGTGCAATAGAAGGTCAAAGTCCAGCAGAAAATTCGACAAACACGGCATCCCATGCTACACGAGTTGCAAAAAAAGACAAACAGAAACAAATAGCTGCCACCAAACAAGCAGAGACAACCCTAGTTCTTGCAACACCTACCACAGTACTACCAGCTGCACGACGTACTCGTGTGTCAACTGAGCTAGCAGCACGTTCCCAAGCTCCCTTGCCACCTAACACTACTTCCCAAGCACTCTTGACACAAGACGAGTTGGCAATATCAGATGAACCTTGTGAGCTTCAACAGCAAGAAGGTAGTTGCTGGAGTCAAGTTACAGTTGCATGCTTCTTTATATGTAGTCTCACAGTTTGATGTACACTAACACTTCCTATGTTTGTTGTTGGACTAGCACCTAGGCGCAAGAGGAAACAAACATTAGGGATAATGCTCGATAGGTTAACTAAATCTAGAGGAGAAGAATGGAGATCCGTTTTGAGGCAGGTTTAAAAAGGCCACCTGACGCTACAGAGTCAGCCAAGTTAGTATCAGAGGCAACAGTTGCTGTTAGGTGTCATGTACGTATCCTCCCAACATGGATTCAGTACAGGAATGACAAAGACGAAACCCAGTTCAACATCTTCCTCAACCATTTATCTGTAAGTATGGTTATGTATGGAAACTAGTAATATCGTCTTGCTCTGTCCAATACTTTATAGGTTGCTGATAATGAGACTCCCATAATTTTCAATAGATGAGGTTCAAGTTGGATAGCCAAGATGATGCAACCAGACAAGCTTGCACCCATGTTTTCAAGTCTGCTCTGCAATAATATCGGTATAACTTGAGGAAAACTCACTTTGAAGGCAAGGCTAACAGTGAACTTGCCCAAACATCTCTAGTGGAAAATATATTTGATGAAGACTGGGGAGGCCTCGTTAAACACTGGTCTGATCTGAAGTATCAGGTACATTATATATATATATATATAGATATAGATATATATATATATATATATACACATATATATATGTCATGAGATCACATGTTGAAGTCCTATTTACGCATGTGCCACACAAATCTATCTTCTTGTAGGTGAACTGTTCAAAGAATAAGGCCAACCGTACGAAAGTGAAATTCCAACAGACGACAGGATCTCGTAGCTATATTGCAAACTACAAGGCTCTTGTAATTAGCTGTCGTTTCACTCTTTTCGCTGTACCATATTATCAGATCTATATTGACTTGTTCCAAATGCAGAGGAAAGCCCGCAAGGACCAAAAAGTACCTGAACCAAATGATGTGGAAATCTTCAAGGACTGTCACACCAGCAAGAAGAAGGGCATGACTACACCAGTCAAAGCCGCTGTTGTAAGTCCTTAATCCTCATGCCTTTTAACTACTACTTACTCTAACTTGTGCCTTGAACTGCATGGTTTGCAGCCAATGTCTATTACTCTTTTCAATTTTATACACAATTGTCTTAGCGTATCATTGCACCTTACAAGGTTTAAAAGAGAGGAGTGATGTTCCTTTGATCTTCACCCTGTAACATCCCAAATTTTCAATTTGGAATGTTATACATAGTCATCCATGCATATCATATTTTATTTGCATTTCGTCTCGCGATCCTCGAAATCCTAAGCAACTCAAGGACCCTCGGAGAGAGTTGGGATTTTCTCTGTTTTCAAATTTGATTTTATCAAATTTTGAAACGAGGATTTTGGTTTTAATTATTTTTCTCTCCGAAAATATTTCATATTAAAATATATGAGAGGAGATAATATGACTTCTCCCAGATAATTGAAATATTGGAGAAAAAATATTAAAATCAAATATTTTTTTTATTTGGATTTTATTGCAATTTTGTTTGCATTACAAAAAATTGCATGTTTTTCAAAATTGCATTTTAGGCCAAGAAAATGTTCATCTCGTTCTAAATATTTTATTTAGACGGTGAAAATTTGTTTTGGCATTTTCATATTTTTATTTATTTTTCTAGGATTTTATTTCTGTCGGCGGAATTATTTTATTTTAAAAAAAAGTTCACACGCCCGAGTCGGCCTAAGGCCCAGC
>NC_057800.1:93443334-93491902 GCF_018294505.1 Triticum aestivum
GCCGCCGCCGCGCTAAGCCACCGCCGCTTGCCGCGCCCCGCGCCGCCGCTTGCCGCCGCCGCCCCGCAAGCCACCGCCCCGCCACCTCGCCTCGCTGGAGGTAGCCGCCATTTTTTTAAGAACCGTTTGGTTTTTTTATGAAACCCTAGATTCATTTTTTTCGGATCGTCATTTTTTCTCGGTTCTTCTAGTTAGCGGACGTTCGTCCGTACGTTCGTTTTAATGAACGGTGTTCGCCCCTTAGTTACAGCTAACAAACGCTCGTTCGTTAGTCTGTTCGTTAGTTTTTTTTATCGGATTTATTCCGCGATTTTTTTTCTGATCGCGATTTCTGATCCGATCTTAGTTTCTGTTTATCTTTTCGCTCGTTAGTCGGAATCAGGCGATTCAAGTGCCTAGAGTTTCGTCTCGAAACCCTCTTTCCGTTTAACCAACTTAAATAAGTTTTTTCTATTGTAAAATTTGACCTAGGTTCAGATTAGTAAACTAAGCTTCTCTTTTTCGCCATTTGAGTTTCGTTGCTCCGTTTGATTTGATTCATTTTTTGAACCAGAGTTCTTAAGTTGAACCTTATGGTCAACCCTTCTATTTGAGTTTTTGCTCGTGCATCTTGCTTGTTGCTTATGTATGTTATTGTTTGTTTGCGATAGAACACCCGGAGTGCGAAGCGTGCTATTACGAGTCCCTAGGTTTCGCAGACCATGAGCAAGGCAAGTAACACTTTGATCATATCCCTTTTATCACCCAGTTTTTATGCATTAGTTCCATCCTCAAACATTGCAAGATTAGGATGTCATTAATATGTGGGTTTGGAAGTAGTTGATGAGGTAGAACCCATTACCCTGTTACATTCAAACCCTTGGGAGTTACTTCTACGCCTTGCTTATATTGTTATGCTATGCTCGTAGACGTGGTTTGGGTTTGAGTGAAATCCATGACAAATGTGAAATTATGAATTAATGGTTCAACTTAAGGTGGCAACTTAAATTAACATCTGGGTGGATTGAGGCACCTGGAGTACCTAGTGTTGCCTGTATTTTTTTGGAAATCCCAGAGTACCCATGTGATCTTCCTATGGACCGCCACCCAGGCTCAAAGGGAACTGAGATGATTCATGCTAGAAACTTCCGTGTGCAGCCACAAGCTATTATGGGCTCTAGCATAGTTGAGTAAGTTACGTGAAGCTCTTGAAGAGGCAGATCAGTAGGTAGTGGGATGTATGTTTGGTATGGTCTGTCCGGATTAGAGAGTTAACGTTTCTGAAAGACTGTGTCTCGGTCATCCGTTTCTCAAACACCTTGTAGTGCGAGAAATCCAGCGGAGGCGATCGAGTCCTGTTGGGAAAAGTGCACAAACCTCTGCAGAGTGTAAAATCTAATCATGGTTAGCCGTGTCCCCGGTTATGGACAATTCTTGAGTATCTAGTACTTGGGTTATCACATGTATCTCATCACTCTTAATTAATACTGTTGGGTTGTTAATCACTTTCATTGGGATTGAGTTGGAGGAACCTTCTCAATGATGTTTCAACTACCATGATAGTTAAATTAAAATCTATTCCTTTGTTGTAGGGAAAAATTGGCTTTTCGCAAAAACTATAACCATAGAGCTTTCCACCAGCCAAATATGCATGTAGTGATAGCATCATTCAGTTCTTGCTCTACTGTGTTATTTTGCCAGCATATTCCATGTGCTGACCCATTTTCGGGCTGCAACGTATTATGTTGCAGACTTTTTAGATGAGGAGTAAGGTTCGTTAGGTCGTTGCGTGCAGCTCAGCTATGCCGTTGGAGTTAATGGACTCACTTTATCTTCCAAGCCTTCCGATGTCATCGTATTAGATGGCCTTAAGCCATATCATTGTAATAAGTTCTCTTTTGAGACATTCGATGTAATAAGTGTGTGATTGCCACTCTGTTATAAATCCTTCGAGTACTGTGTGTGTCCGCATTACCGATCCAGGGATGACACTGAAGCACAGAGACTTGACCATCTGAGGTCGGGTCGCTACAGACCCGTAATCTAGTTTCGTGCTGGACTTGCCCACACAACGTTACAATTGCCTGTTTGTCTGTTCTCGGTTGTTTTGTGATATGAATGACATCATACTATGCTTACCGTATTATAAATTTCGTCTCTTTATCCTTAGCCCTCAATACAATGTGAAGAAATAGACAATACATGGTTTTATTATGTACTTTGCAATAAAATACAACTAATATTTTACATGGGTTCACCAGAATAAGTTTTGTATATAGACCAAAGCTATTTTGTTTTGTTTTGCTGCCTCCTTAATATCTTCTGTTCTGGTACTACTAATGTAAAACCTCAACTTTTCAGCGAGCTAAAAAAATGGTGGAACCGCCACCTTCTGAAGGTGGCGAGGCAACTATAACCGCAATGTCAGCTCTTGCTGTAGTGGGTTAGTACCTGTCCACTAACAGTGCAAAAAGCACATTCCTGCGTAATAATGGGTTGGTTGTTAAGGCAATATCGTCCAAACTGCCTCATGATCAAGATATGCAAGCTCAAAGCAATGTTGTATCTGCGCTCCAGACACAAGTCCATTCCCTAACAGAGACCCTTTGTGAAACAAGGAGAAACATTGCTCAATGTCATCAAGATATGCATGGTTTTTAAACCAGACTATCAGACACTTGCTATGTTGTTCAGGAGCCTAGGGGAAATGAAGGTGAGGGTTATGGTGCTCCATCGGACAATACAGCATGAAAACGTAACAGTCAGGTCAAATGAACTGAGCTTCTGAACTTTTGGTGGTGCATTTATCTGCTAGACTGTTAAGTTTTATGCCAACCTTCCTTTTGTTATATAGTTGTAATTTGTTTTGGTGCGATACAAAATTTATTCTTAATGTGCAGCCACCGCCTGAAGAAAATAGAAAGCCATTTTTGTATAGTGTAGGGTGTTCCCTATATTTGCACTGGTGGCGATCTTTGATGCCGAGTGGATGTAATCTGTGCAATCGCCTTAATAGCCTAGCGTTAGTTTCGGCCTTATTTATTTCCTAGTATTCTTTTTCCCTGGTTTGCTAGTGGACGCAATTACCATGGGCCATATATGGGCCGTAGGATCCATGGGTCTCCTACGGGCCATCGATAAATGGGCCTGTAATCGGTGGGCCTCGGGCCGTCGGATAAATGGGTCTACATGGGCCATAATCGGGCGTAATTGGTATCGGCCCAGCACGGTAACAGGCCGTTAACAGGCCGTAGGACAGCAAAGGCTTAATTCTATCACCGGCATAACGGGTCGTTAATGGGCCAGGATATAGGACGGGCTGGAAACGGCGCAACGGGTTAACAGGCCAGAAACGGGCCGACTCTTGCCATGGGCCGAATTTGGCCCATTAGGGTAACAGGCCAGTAACGGGCCGACTCTTGCCATGTGCCGAATTTGGCCCATTAGTGGAACAGGCCAGTAACGGGCCGACTCTTGCCATGGGCCGAATTTGGCCCATTAGGGGAACAAGCCAGTAACGGGCCGGAAGTAATCGAGGGCCGAAAAGGAGCCCAATAACGTATGGGCCGTCAATAGGCCGAAAGCTAACACAGGCTGGAAACGGCCCATGTAAATCACGGGCCGTTAACGGGTATAAAGAAAATTACTGTTCATTATGGGCTAGAGTCACCATGGGCCTTTACCTGGGCCGGCCTATTATGGCACATGAAAATCTTGTGGGCCTTTACCTGGGCCGGCCCATTATGGCCTGCGAAATCTTATGGGCCTTTAGCTGGGCCAGCCCATTATGGTCCGCAAAATCTCGGGGGCCTTTAGCTGGGCCGGCCCATTATGGTCTGCAAAATCTTGTGGGCCTTTAGTTGGGCCAGCCCATTTAAACTTGTTGGGCCGTGCCACGTGTCGACGTATCATAGGCGCCTTCTGTCCAGTGAGTGGATGACATCTGTCCCGACGATGAGCCGACACGTGTTTCCTCTAGCCAATGATGATTTTACACGTGGAAAATTTGCATTGGTCAGGGCTGTTAACGGGTTATCGGATCCAAAACCCGACCCGATAGCTTAACGGTGTTCCGTTACGGTGGATGCCACGTGTCAGTCACCCTTGACAAAAGCACTTCTATGACGCGCGATTTATCGTCATGGAAGTGGACACTTCTGTGATGATAATTTTGGTAATGTCATGGAACACTTCTACGATAGAACAGGTATGACTATCTTGATTCTGTCATAAATTTGTCATGGATGTACATGCATGACAAAAAAAGCGACCTACTGTGACAAACACGTATCATCGCGGAAGTGTATTTGTTTGTAGTGTTGGAGCGGATATCATGGAGTCTTCCACCGATCGAAATTTCTAGTAGACCACCATAGGATCAGTAGTGTTCCCCCATGTATATAAAATAGTCCGAGCACTTTAACGATAGTTAGATCGGTTGTATGCCCTTGTTAGTTCAGAACCAAGGCAACAACAACAACAACAACAACAACAACAACAACAACAGCAACAACAACAACAACAACAACAACAACAACAACAACAACAACAACAACAACAACGATGACGACAACAACAACAATGACAACGACAACAACGACAACAACAACAACAACAACAACAACGACGACGACGACGACGACGACGACGACGACGACGACGACGACAACGACAACAACAACAACGACAACGGCGACAACGACAACGACGACAATGACAATGACGACAACAACAACGACAATTGGAAGGGAGTTAACCACTTTCGGTTGCACAGATGCTGAGAAGGTGCGTTTTGCCACACACCAATTGGATGGACCCGCGGCCGCATGGTGGGAGAATTACGCAGCCACTTTTCCTATAGCAGATGTCACTTGGGAGCATTTTCAGCAAGCTTTCCGCACAGCCCATGTCTCAACTGGAGCTACAAGCATGAAGAAGCGTGAGTTTTGCAACTTGCGCCAGGGGAATCGTAATGTAGCTCAGTACATGGATGAGTTTAGTAAGTTATCTCGCTATGCTCCAGATGATGTGGCCACGGATGCCGCGAAGCAGGAGAAGTTTATGGAAGGGCTGAATGATGAGATGAGCATGCAGTTAATGGTGGCAACATTCAACAACTACCAGGAGTTGGTAGATAAGTCTCTTATGATCGACGGGAAACAGCAGCAGATTGAGAGCCGCAAGAGGAAGTATGGACAAGGAAAGTACAATACACGAGCACCGCAGAAGCCTCGTTTTACCCTGATCTCGAGAGAATGCACCCATAATCATGGAGGCCACATTCACAATGGAGGAAGTTCTCATAACCACAGTGGCCCCAAGAATGCGAACAGGAATGGAGCAGGCAGCAATCAAAACCGCTCTAACCCAGCCACAACCCCAAGATGGACCAAAGTCACATTACCTCTTTCAAGTGCGTGAAGACTAGACACTACGCCAATGATTGTCCAGAGTTAAAGAATGGAAATGGTAATGGAAGCATGGGGAAGAAGCCCAACCCTTTTAACAGGGGACAAGTGAACCACGTGAACGTGGAGGATCTTGAAGAGCAGCCAGATGCAATGATCGGTAAGTTTTTGGTTAAGTCATTTACCACTCTCGTTCTTTTTTTATACTAGTGCATCGCATTCATACATTTCAAGGGGATTTGTGGACAAGTTTAAGTTACCCACCTTAGCCCTTAGGACACCCTTGCTAGTGAGCTCATCAGGTGCAGAGTATATGGCCAGCCGATGGTGCGACGGGTTACCTTTAACCATTGGCAGCCATGTTTTCCCCTCAGACCTAATAATTTTGGAATCCCAAGGATTGGATGTGATACTGGGGATGGATTGGTTATCGAAGTATGGAGGAAACATTGATTGCGCCAGTAGGTCAATTCCACTCACCACCCTGGAGGGAAAAAGGATTAAGTACAATCCAGACATACTCCTAAGAGTACTCACTTAAATTCTCTCACGGGAGTTGTTCAAGAGGAAGTGCCTGTAGTGAAGGATTACTGGGATGTATTTCTAGAGGAATTACCAGGCATGTTGCTAGATCGTGATATTGAGTTTTTGATAGAGCTGTTGCCAGGCATCGAACCGATATCGAAGAGACCATACCGGATGCCCGCGAATGATCTGGAGGAGATTAAGAAGCAGATCAAGGAGTTATTGGAGAAAGGTTACATTCGACAAAGTTCATCGCCATGGGGAGCCCCGGTGCTCTTGGTTGAGAAGAAAGATAAATCTCTGAGAATGGTTGTTGATTATCGCACATTAAATGAAGTGACGATCAAGAACAAGTACCCACTGTCGATGATCAATGATCTGTTTGACCAGTTGCAAGGAGCAAAAGTCTTTTCGAAGATTGACCTGCGATCAGGATATCACCAGCTAAAAATCTGAGAACATGATATACCTAAGACAGCTTTCACCACAAGGTACAGGCTATACGAGTACACGGTTATGTCATTTGGATTGACTAATGCCCCTGCCTATTTCTTTAGCATGATGAATAAGGTATTCATGGAGTTCTTGGATAAGTTTGTTGTGGTGTTTAATGATATTCTGGTATACTCGAAGAATGAAGAGGAGCACAAGGAGCATTTTCGTTTAGTTCTCGAGAAACTCAAGGAACATCAGTTGTATGCCAAGTTCAGCAAGTGTGAGTTTTGGCTGAAGGAAGTTGGATTACTTGGACATGTTATATCAGGAGAAGGTATAGCAGTAGACCCAACCGAGGTTAAGTCAGTCACTGAGTGGTTGGCACCCACCTTAGTGGGAGAGATTCGCAGTTTTCTGGGACTCACGGGATATTATCGGAAATTCATTGAGAATTTCTCTAAGATTGCGAAGCCCATGATGGAGTTGTTGAAGAAGGACACTAAGTTCAAATGGACGGATGAATGTGAGGCAAGTTTTCAGGAGTTGAAGAAATGTTTGACTACATCCCCAGTGCTGATTCTACCAGATATACGCAAAGATTTCCAAGTGTATTGCGATGCCTCTCGCTTAGGACTTGCAGGAGTACTTATGCAAGATGGAAAAGTTGTTTCTTATGCCTCACGTCAACTTCGATCGCACGAGTTAAATTATGCCATGCATGATCTGGAGTTAGCAGCTGTAGTGCATGCGCTCAAGACTTGGAGGCATTTTCTTATTGGAAACCATTGTTATGTGTACATGAATCACAAGAGTTTGAAGTACATTTTCACACAGAAGGAGTTAAATCTTAGGCAAAGGAGTTGGTTGGAGCTCATAAAGGATTATGATATGAAGTTGCACTATCATCCAGGCCAGGCCAATGTTGTAGCAGACGCTTTGAGCCGGAAGAGTTATGCCAATACCTTAGTAACAGGAGGTTTGCCAAAGGAGTTAGCAGAAGATCTCAGGGAGCTTCGTTTGGAGATTGTTCCTAGAGGTTTTGTTGCAGCAATGGAAGTTCAGTCTACATTGTTTGGAAAGATTCGTGAAGCACAGAAGGACAACAAGGAAATTGCTGAGATAAAGGAGAAGATGAGTGAAGGTAAGGCCAAAGGTTTTCGTGAGGATGAGCACAACACCGTGTGGTTTCAGGACCGAGTTTATGTGCCCAATAATGCAGAGATCAAGAGTTGATACTTCAGGAAGCTCATGACTCGCCATACTCGATACACCTCGAAAACACCAAGATGTATTTGGATTTCAAGGAGCGTTTCTGGTGGACTGGAATGAAGAAGGGCGTTGCCGAGTATGTAGTCGTATGTGATGTATGTCAGAGAGTGAAGGCAGAACATCAGAAGCCAGCGGGATTACTGCAGCCTATGCCAATACCCGAATGGAAGTGGGACAAGCTTGGCATGGATTTTATCACCGGATTACCCAGGACCCGATCGGGATATGACTCTATCTGGGTAGTAGTGGACCGCTTGACCAAAGTAGCTCACTTTATCCCTGTGAAGACCACTTATACCAGTGCGAAGTTGGCCAATATATATATGACCAGGATCGTATGTCTGCATGGAGTTCCGAGGACCATCGTATTAGATAGAGGAACACAGTTTACTTCAAAGTTTTGGCACCAGCTGCACCAGACTTTGGGAACCAGGCTAGAGTTCAGTACAACCTTTCATCCACAGACAAATGGACAGACCGAGAGAGTCAATCAGATTCTGGAGGACATGTTGAGAGCATGTGCGCTAGATTATGGATCTAGTTGGGACAACAACTTGCCCTACACGGAGTTCTCATACAACAATAGTTACCATGCCAGTTTGAAGATGGCACCATTTGAAGCCCTATATGGACGAAGGTGTAGGACACCGTTAATGTGGGATGAAATTGGAGACCGTCAGTTATTTGGAGCAGATTTTATTAAGGAGTCCGAAGAGAAGGTTAAACGGTTTCGAGATAGACTGAAGGTAGCTCAGTCTAGACAGAAGAGCTATGCAGGCTCAAAATGCAAGGAGGTAGTCTCTGAAGTAGGAGACAGAGCATATATCCGTGTGTCACCGCTCCGAGGAGTTAAGAGATTTGGAGTCAAGGGAAAGTTAGCCCCGAGATTTGTAGGACCATACCGAGTTTTGGAACGTACGGGAGAGGTTGCCTACAAGTTGGAGTTACCCGAAGGACTGTCAGGAGTTCCTGATGTGTTTCACGTTTCCCAGTTGTAGAAGTGACATGTAGAGATGGACGATGTCCCTCTGAGGGATACAGTGCCCCTGGAAGCAATTCAGTTGGATAGTGATCTCACCTATGAGGAGAAACCAGTCAAGATTCTCGAGTTTGACAGCCGAGTTACCCGCAGAAAGGTTATTAAGTTTTGCAATGTCCAGTGGAGCCACCATACTGAGGATGAAGCCACCTGGGAGCGAGAGGATGATCTACGCAAAGACCACCCACACATATTTTCTAGCCAACCCGAATCTCGAGGGCGAGATTCATCTTAAGGGGGTAAGTTTGTAACATCCCAAATTTTCAATTTGGAATGTTATACATAGGTCATTCATGCATATCATATTTTACCGCATTTCGTTTCGTGAATCCTTGAAATTCTAAGCAACTCAAGGACCCACGGAGAGAGTTGGGTATTTCGTTATTTTCATATTTGAGTTTTCTCAAATTTTGAAAAGAGGATCATTTGGTATTAATTATTTTTCCTCTTCGAAAATATTTCTAATTAAAATATATGAGAGGAGATAATATGACTTCTCCAAAATAAATGAAATATTAGAGGGAAAATATTAAAATCAAATAAGTAATTTTATTTGGATTTTTGTTGCTATTTTATTTGAATTAGAAAATTTTGCATTCTCCAAAATTGCATTTTAGGGTCAAGAAAATGTTCACTTTGTTCTAAATATTCTATTTAGACGGTGAAAATTTGTTTTGGTATTTTTAGATTTTTATTTTATTTTCTAGGATTTTTTCGGTGAAATTTGTTTGAAAAAAAAGTTTCCCGCCCAACTGGGCCGAAGCCCAGCCGAGCAGGCCGGTCCGCCTAGCGCCGCCGCCTCACCTACCGTGCGCGAGACGGACTCACCGGAGTCCGCCTGCACCACGCCGCCGCGCCGCCCCTTCCCCAAGTCGGGCTCGCTCCCGACCCCCCTCCTATAAGTACCCCGCCGCCGCCGCCCCTCTCCGCCACCCACCACCCCACCACCCGACGCCGCCGCCGCCATTCTTTTTTTTCTTCTTGGTTAACCGTTTAATTTTTTTAGAAACCCCTAGATTCGTTTTTTTGTTTCGGTTGGTTCAGTTTTTTTGCGGTTTAGTTATATAGCGGACGTTCATCCGTACGTTCGTTTTAACAAATGCTATTCGTCAGTTAGCTGCAGACAACGAATGTTCGTTCGTTAGCCTGTTCGTCTCTTTTTTTCCAAGGTTTTTCCGCGATTATTTTCAATCGTGATTCCTGCGCTAATCTTCATTTTAGTTTATCTTTTTGATCGTTTATCCAAATCAGGTGAAACAAGCACCTAGATCTTCGTCTCAAAGCCCTCTTTCTGTTTAACCAATTTGAACAGGATTTTGGTACTATAAAATTTGACTTTAGTCCAGATTAGTAATCGGATCTTGTTTCTTTCGTAGTTTGAGTTTCGTTGCTCCATTTGATTTGATTATTTTTGCAAACCAGAGTTCTTCAGTTGAACTTTCTGGTTAGATCTTCTTATTCGAAGGTTTCCCCTTGCATCTTTGCTTGATTGCTTATGTATGCTATTGTTTGTTTGTGATAGAATTCCCGGAGTGCGAAGCGTGCTACTACGAGTCTTTAGGATTTGCAGATCGTCAGCAAGGCAAGTAACACTTTGATCATACCCCTTTATTACCCATTTTTTATGCATTAGTTCAACCCTCATACATTGCATGAGTAGGATCTCTTAACATGTGGGTTTGGAGAAGTAGCAGATGAGGTAGAACCTATTACCTGTTTATTATCAAACCCTTGGGAGTTACTACTACGTTATGCTTATATTGCCATGCTATGCTCGTAGACGTGGTTTGGGTTTGAGATTATCCATGGCAGATGTGAGTTTGTTAATTAAGTTCAACTTAAGGTGGCAACTTTAATACACATCCGGGTGGATTCCTTGTGGGCACCTGGGGTTATACCAGTGTTGTCCTAGGAGATCCCGGGGTTATACCGTGCGATCCTCCTATGGTACGCCACCCAGGCTCAAAGGGATCATAAGATTATTCATGCTTGAAACTTCCATGCACAGCCACAAGCTATTATGGGCTCTAGCATAATGGAGTAAGTTGCATGACCTCTTCCATTGGTAGACTAGCAGATGTAGGGGATGTAGGTTGGTATGGTCTACTCGGGGTTAGAGTTAATGCTTCTGAAAGACTGTGTCTCGGTCATCCATTTCCTAAACACCTTGTAGTGCGAGAAATCCAAGGGAGGAGATCGAGTCTTGTGGGGAAAAGTGCGCAAACCTTTGCAGAGTGTACAAACTAATCATGGTTAGCCATGTCCCCGGTTATGGACATCTTGAGTATCTGGTTTTTGGATTATCCTATGGATCTCATCACTTTAAATTAATTTGTTGGGTTGATAATTACTTTTAATGGGGATTGAGATGGGGGTACCATTTTCAATGTTGTTTCAACTACCATGATAGTTAAATAAAATATATTCCTTTGTTGTAGGGAAAAATTGGCTTTTCACAAAAACATTGTAACCATAGAGCCTCCACCAGCCATATATGCATGTAGTGATAGCATTTGTCTGTTCTTTGCTCTATTGTGTTACTATGCCAGCATATTCCATGTGCTGGCCCGCTTTCGGGCTGCAACATACCATGTTGCAGAATTTTCAGACGACGAGTATGGTGCCATAGGTCAGTTGTCATGCACTCAGCTATGCCATTGGGGTGGATGGACTCACATTATCTTCCAAGTCTTCCGTTGTTATCTTATTTAGATGGCCTTAAGCCATATTTATTGTAATAAGTTCTCTTTTAAGACATTCGATGTAATAAGTGTGTGATTGCTACTATGTTATAAATCCTTTGAGTACTGTATGTGTCAGCATTACCGATCCAGGGATGACACTGAAGCACAGAGACTTGAGCGTCCGAGGTCGGGTCGCTACATTACACCAGTTTTGGCATACATAATGGACGTCCTTGGTGCTATTTGTTCTATGTTACTAGATTTGTGCATGTACACACATGTTAGTATCAATTTTTTGTCATCCAAACACTGTCGCTATGTTGTTGCAGTTATATTTACCTTCCTCATAAAATGTTCAATTTGTTATTTATAGTTACATGAGTAAGAACTTGTAGCGTTGTTGTAGTTAATTATAGCTTTTGATGTTTCAGAATTTGGTTGTTGTCTCAGTAGCAATTAATTCATTTGCACATTGATCTTTTTGAGAAGATATGTCATAATTAACCTATTTTTTAGTTTTTCAAAATAAGTATTGGTGATTTTCTATGTTCTATAAACCCATTTCCCCTACAATTGTTACTGATCTAGTTTTAAATATTATAGGACGAATGAAAGTGTTCTTACTTGGAGTGGGTTGATCAAGAGTGGCCATAGTCTTTGAAGATGTGCCTAGCAAAGCTCTGGAGCATGTATGAGGAAGAGAACAGACGTAGGCTTAGAGAAAGTGTTGTCAACATTGAAGAATATTTGAAGATGCTGGATAAAAAGAGGAAGGTGGAGAATGAGCCCAGATTTTTTTTAAATAGGACTTTGATAAGATGGTGTTGGCGAAGGAGGAGGCACTTTCCTAGTTGGACAGTGCAAAACAGGTTCTTACTAAACTGAAGCATAGGTGGATAAGACATTCCTGGATGATCTTGATTAGGGAGATGTGTGTGTGTATATATATATATATATATATATATATATTGTTATAATATTGTTCTTATGAAGTTGAACTAGCCATATGTTGTACTTGTTGTTTTCTGGTAGCTATTGTAATGTGATGTTAAACTATATTTATGTGCCTGATATGAAATTGGCAAACAGTTGTTCGATATGAAATGTGAATTTGTGTAATACTGGAATTATTAATTGTAAACTAATAAACCTGCTAAATGGGTCATGGAACTTTGCAAACGGTTCTAGCAGTAAAAGCGCTTGTGATGGATAGCCCAACGCCACACAGTTTTTTTCATCAAATCGTGTGTGATGTAGTTGATAAAACCAAACGGTTAACCAAGGTAGAGCGTGTGTGATAGTTACACCTTTCACACACGAGCCTATACATAAAACTGTGTGGGATGTACATACGAATGGAAACGTTTTCCCTGAATTGACTGTGTGGGATGTACATAAGAACGGAAACATATTCCTTGGATTGGCTGTGTGTGATATACATAAGAATGGAAATGTTTTCATGGGATTCATCGTGTGGGATGTACATACGAACGGAAACGATTGGCTTTCGATGCCTCGCCCAATCGCACACGAGCTCATTTTGCCCCAGCCTATGTGCCAGGAGGGCCTATCCCCGATAGTTTTTGGGTCGTGTGGGAAGGACCCACTATCGCCCACACTCACTTGGCGATGGTTCCAAATGCCGTCGCGGAAAGGGCTTAAAAACCGTTTGTATAGCACTGGTGTGTACTAGTGTTAACAGACACCCCCAAAGATACCTGTAGAGCATCTTTATAGTCACCCAGGTACATTGCAACATTTGATACATACAAGGTACTCCTCCAGTGTCACCAAGTTGCATGATCTCATGGTCATAGAAACATATACTTTACATGTAGAAAACGATGCCAATAAACTTGATACGATCATATGCTACATTTATAGTTTGGGTCTTGTCCATCACATCATTCCCCTAATGATGTGATCTCGTTTATCAAATGACAACTCATGTCTATGACTAGGAAACCATAGCCATATTTGATCAATGAGCTAGTCTAGTAGAGGCTCACTGGGAACATGTTGTTGTCTATGTATCCACACATGTATTTGAGTTTCAAGTCAATACAATTATAGCATGGATAATAAACGATTATCATGAACAAGGAAATATAATGATAACAACTTTATTATTGCCTCTAGGGCATATTTCAAACAGTCTCCTAGTTGCACTAGAGTCAGTAATCTAGTATTACATGGTAATGAATCTAACACCCATAGAGTCCTAGTGTCGATCATGTTTTGCCCGTGGAAGAGGTTTAGTCAATGGATCTGCAACATTCAGATCCATACGTACTTTGAAAATGTTTATGTCCTCCTCCTTGATCACACTGCGGATGGAATTCAAGCGTCGCTTTATGTGTCTGGTCCTCTTGTGAAACCTTGGTTCCTTGGCCAGAGCAATGGCACCAGTGTTGTCACAGAATAGAGTCATTGGGTCTAGTGCATTGGGCACAACTCCAAGATCTGTCATGAACTGCTTCATCCAGACACCTTCCTTCACCGCCTCCGAGGCAGCTATGTACTCCACTTCGCATGTAGAATCAGCTACCACACTTTTCTTGGAACTGCACCAGCTTACCGCTCCCCCATTCAGAATATATATGTATCCGATTTGAAACTTAGAGTCATCTGGATCAGTGTCAAAGCTTGCATCGACGTAACCCTTTACGATGAGCTCTTGATCACCTCCATAAACGAGAAACATTTCCTTAGTCCTATTAAAGTACTTAAGGATATTATTGACCGTTGTCCAGTGTTCCACTCCTAGATCACTTTGAAACCTTCCGGTCATACTTATGGTAAGGCTGACATCTGATGTTGTGCACAGCATCGCATACATGATAGAGCCTATAGCAGAAGTATAGGGGATGACACTCATATCTTCTCTATCCTCTGTAGTCGATGGGAATTGAGTCTTACTCACCTTCACACCTTGAAAAACAGTCAAGAACCCCTTCTTGGACTAATCCATTTTGAACTTCTTCAAAATCTTATCAAGGTATGTGCTTTTTGAAAGTCCTATCAAGTGTCTCGATCTATCTCTATAGATCTTGATGCCTAGTATGAAAGCAGCTTCTCCTAGATCCTTCATTGAAAAACTCTTGTTCAAATATTCCTTCACGTTTTCCAAAAATTCTGTATTTTTTCCAATCAGCAATATGTCATCCACATATATATAAGATTAGAAACGCTATAGATCTCCCACTCACTTTCTTGTAAATACAAGATTCTCCGAAAACATGAATAAACCCAAATGCTTTGATCACCTCATCAAAGCAAAGATTCCAACTCCGAGATGCTTGCACCAGTCCATAAATGGATCGCTGGAGTTTGCACACTTTGTCAGCATTCTATGGACAGACAAAACCTTCCGGTTGCATCATATACAACTCTTCCTTAAGGAAACAGTCAAGGAACGCTATTTTGACATCCATCTGCCAGATTTCATAATCAAAAAATGCAGCTACTGCCAACATGATTATGACGGACTTAAGCATCACTACGGGTGAGAAAGTCTCATCATAGTCAACTCCTTGAACTTGTGAAAAACCCTTTGCCACAAGTCGAGCTTTATAGATGGTGACATTACTGTCCGCGTTCGTCTTCTTCTTGAAGATCCATTTATTCTGAATGGCCTTTCTCCCTTCAGGTAATACTTCCAAAGTCCATACTTTGTTTTCGTACATGGATCCCGTCTCGGATTTCATGGCCTCTAACCATTTGTCGGAATCCGGACCCATCATCGATCCTCCATAGCTTGTAGGTTCATTGTTGTCCGACAACATGACCTCTAAGACGGGGTTACCGTACCATTCGGGAGCAATACGTATCCTTGTCAACTTGCGAGGTTTGATAGTAACTTGATCAGAAACTTGATGATCACCATCATTATCTTGCCTTCAACTGATGTAGGTGCCACAGAAACATCTTTCTACGATGCACTACTCTCTGGTTGAAGTGAAGGTTCAGTAACTATTGGGTAACGCAGTAATTTCAAAAAAAATCTTACGCGCGCGCAAGATATACCAAGGTGATGTATAGCAACGAGAGGGGAAGACTATTGTCCATGTACCCTCGTAGACCATAAGCAGAAGCATTATGACAATGCGGTTGATGTAGTTGAACGTCTTCACGATCCGACCAATCCTAGTACCGAAAGTATGGCTCCTCCGCGATCTGCACACGTTCGGCTCGGTGACATCCCACAAACTGTTGATCCAGCTGAGTGTCGAGGGAGAGCTTCGTCAGCACGACAGCGTGATGACGGTGATGATGAAGCTACCGGAACAAGGCTTCGCCTAACCACTGCAACGATATGACCGAGGTGGATTATGGTGGAGGGGGGCACCGCACACGGCTAAGGGATCAATGATCAACTTGTGTGTTCTACGGTGCCCCCTGCCCCCGTATATAAAGGAGCAAGTGGGGAGGCCGGAAGGCCCTTGGGGCGCGCCAAGGGAGGGGATGAGTCATCCTCCTAGTAGGAGTAGGACTCTCCCTTTCCTAGTCCAACTAGGAGGAGGAAGGCGGAAGGAAGGAGAGGAGAAGGGAGAATGAAAGGGGGCGCCGCCCCCCTTTCCCTAGTCCAATTCGGACTAGAGAGGGAGGGGCGCGCGGCCCTACCTTTGCCGGCCCTCTCTCTCTCTCCTGTAAGGCCCACGTGGCCCATTAGTTCCCCGGGGGGTTCCGGTAACCCTCCGGCACTTCGGTTTTCTCCAAAATCACCCGGAACACTTCCGGTGTCCGAATATAGCCGTCCAATATATCAATCTTTATGTATCGACCATTTCAAGACTCCTCTTCATGTCCGTGGTCACATCTGGGATTCCGAACTATCTTCGGTACATCAAAACACATAAACTCATAATACCAATCGTCACCGAACATTAAGCGTGCGGACCCTATGGGTTCGAGGACTATGTAGACATGACCGGGACACATCTCCGGTTAATAACCAATAGCGGAACCTGGATGTTCATATTGGATCCCACATATTCTACGAAGATCTTTATAGGTCAAACCGCATAACAATACACGTTGTTCCCTTTGTCATCGGTATGTTACTTGCCCGAGATTTGATCGTCGGTATCTCAATACCTAGTTCAATCTCGTTACCGGAAAGTCTCTTTACTCGTTCCATAATGCATCATCCCGTAACTAACTCATTAGTCACATTGCTTGCAAGGCTTATAGTGATGTGCATTACTAAGAGGGCCAGAGATACCTCTCTGATACTCGGAGTGACAAATCCTAATCTCGATCTATGCCAACTCAACAAACACCATCGGAGACACCTGTAGAGCATCTTTATAGTCACTCAGTTATGTTGTGACATTTTATAGCACACTAAGTGTTCCTCCGATATTCAGGAGTTGCATGATCTCATAGTAATAGGAACATGTATAAGTTATGGAGAAAGCATTAGCAACAAACTAAACGATCATCGTGCTAAGCTAATGGATGGGTCAAGTCAATCACATCATTATCTAATGATGTGATCTCATTAATCAAATGACAACTCATGTCTATGGTTAGGAAACATAACCATCATTGATTCGACGAGCTAGTCAACTAGAGGCATACAAGTGACATTATGTTTGTCTATGTATTCACACATGTACTAAGTTTCCGGTTAATACAATTCTAGCATGAATAATAAACAGTTATCATGATATATGGAAATATAAATAACAACGTTATTATTGCCTCTAGGGCATATTTCCTTCAGTCTCCCACTTGCACTAGAGTCAATAATCTAGATTACATAGTAATGATTCTAACACCCATTGAGTCTTGGTGTTGATCATGTTTTGCTCGTGAGAGAGGCTTAGTCAACGGGTCTGCAACATTCAGATCCGTATGTATCTTGCAAATATCTATGTCTCCCTCCTTGACTTGATCACGGATGGAATTGAAGTTTCTCTTGATGTGCTTGGTTCTCTTCTGAAATCTGGATTCCTTTGCCAAGGCAATTGCACCAGTATTGTCACAAAAGATTTTCATTGGACCCGATGAACTAGACATTACACCTAGATCAGATATGAACTCCTTCATCCACAATCGTTCATTTGCTGCTTCCGAAGCAGCTATGTACTCCGCTTCACATGTAGATCCCGCCACGACGCTCTGCTTGGAACTGCACCAACTAACAGCTCCACCATTTAATAAAAACACGTATTCGGTTTGTGACCTGATACGTGTTCTGGTAATGATAGAACCTATGGCTGAACCAATAGCAAGGCACACATCAGGTCTGGTACACAACATTGCATACATGATAGAACCTATGGCTGAAGCATAGGGAATGACTTTCATTTTCTCTCTATCTTCTGCAGTGGTCGGGCACTGAGTCTGACTCAACTTCACACCTTCTAACACAGGCAAGAACCCTTTCTTTGCCTGATCCATTTTGATCTTCTTCAAAACTTTATCAAGGTATGTGCTTTGTGAAAGTCCAATTAAGCGTCTTGATCTATCTCTATAGATCTTGATGCCCAATATATAAGCAGCTTCACTGAGGTCTTTCATTGAAAATTTCCTATTCAAGTATCCTCTTATGCTATTCAGAAATTCAGTATCATTTCCGATCAACAATATGTCATCTACATATAATATCAGAAATGCTACAGAGCTCCCACTCACTTTCTTGTAAATACGGGCTTCTCCAAAAGTTTGTATAAAACCATATGCTTTGATCAAACTATCAAAGCGTATATGCCAACTCCGAGAGGCTTGTCCCAGTCCATAAATGGATCGCTAGAGCTTGCACACTTTGTTAGCACCTTTTGGATCGACAAAACCTTCTGGTTGCATCATATACAACTCTTCTTTAAGATATCCATTAAGGAATGCAGTTTTGACATCCATTTGCCAAATTTCATAATCATAAAATGCGGCAATTGCTAACACGATTCGGATGGACCTAAGCATCGCTATGGGTGAGAAGGTCTCATCATAGTCAACTCCTTGAACTTGTCAAAAACCTTTTGAAACAAGTCGAGCTTTGTAGACAGTAACATTACCGTTAGCGTCAGTCTTCTTGAAGATCCATTTATTCTCTATGGCATGCCGATCAATGGGCAAGTCAACCAAAGTCCACACTTTGTTCTCATACATGGATCCCATCTCAGATTTCATGGCCTCAAGCCATTTTGCGGAATCTGGGCTCATCATTGCTTCCTCATAGTTCGTAGGTGCGTCATTGTCAAGTAACATGACCTCCAGAACAGGATTACCGTACTACTCTGGTGCGGATCTCACTCTGGTTGACCTACGAGGTTCGGTAGTAACTTGATCAGAAGTTTCATGATCATCACCATTAGCTTCCTCACTTACTAGTGTAGGAATCACTGGAACTGATTTCAGTGATGAACTACAATCCAATAAGGGAGAAGGTACAATTACCTCATCAAGTTCTACTTTCCTCCCACTCACTTCTTTCGAGAGAAACTCCTTCTCTAGAGAGGATCCATTCTTAGCAACGAATATCTTGCCTTCGGATCTGTGATAGAAGGTGTACCCAATAGTCTCCTTTGGGTATCCTATGAAGACACATTTCTCCAATTTGGGTTCGAGCTTCTCAGGTTGAAGCTTTTTCACATAAGCATCACAGCCCCAAACTTTAAGAAACGACAACTTGGGTTTCTTACTAAACCATAGCTCATAAGGTGTCGTCTCAACGGATTTAGATGGTGCCCTATTTAACGTGAATGCAGCCGTCTCTAAAGTATAACCCCAAAACGATAGTGGTAAATCAGTAAGAGACATCATAGATCGCACCATATCTAGTAAAGTACGATTATGACGTTCGTATACACCATTACGTTGTGGTGTTTCGGGTGGCGTGAGGTGCGAAACTATTCCGCATTGTTTCAAATGAAGACCAAACTTGTAACTCAAATATTCTCCTCCACGATCAGATTGTAGAAACTTTATTTTCTTGTTACGATGATTTTCCACTTCACTCTGAAATTCTTTGAATTTTTCAAATGTTTCAGACTTATGTTTCATTAAGTACATATACCCATATCTGCTCAAATCATCCGTGAAGGTGAGAAAATAACTATATCCGCCGTGAGCCTCAATGTTCATTCGACCACATACATCAGTATGTATGATTTCCAATAACTCTGTTGCTCGCTCCATTGTTCCGGAGAACGGAGTTTTAGTCATCTTGCCCATGAGGCATGGTTCGCAAGTACCAAGTGATTCATAATCAAGTGATTCCAGAAGTCCATCAGAATGAAGTTTCTTCATGCGCTTTACACCAATATGACCCAAACAGCAGTGCCACAAATAAGTTGCACTATCATTATCAACTTTGCATCTTTTGGCTTCAATACTATGAACATGTGTATCACTACTATCAAGATTTAGTAAATATAGACCACTCATCAAGGGTGCATGACCATAAAAGATATTACTCGTATAAATAGAACAACAATTATTTTCTTATTTAAATGAATAACCGTCTTGCATCAAACAAGATCCAGATATAATTTTCATGCTCAACGTTGGCACCAAATAACAATTATTTAGGTCTAAAACTAATCCCGAAGGTAGATGTAGAGGTAGCGTGCCTACGGCGGTCACATCGACTTCGGAACCATTTCCCACGCGCATCGTCACCTCGTCCTTAGCCAATCTTCGCTTAATCATAGCCCCTGCTTCGAGTTGCAAATATTAGCAAACAGAACCAGTATCAAATACCCAGGCGCTACTGCGAGCATTAGTAAGGTACACATCAATAACATGTATATCAAATATACCTTTCACTTTGCCATCCTTCTTCTCCACCAAATACTTGGGGCAGTTCCGCTTCCAGTGACCAGTCCCTTTGCAGTAGAAGCACTCAGTCTCGGGCTTAGGTCCAGACTTGGGTTTCTTCACTTGAGAGGCAACTGGCTTGATGTTCTTCTTGAAGTTCCCCTTCTTCCCTTTACCCTTTTTCTTGAAACTGGGGGTCTTGTTGACCATCAACACTTGATGCTCCTTCTTGATTTCTACCTCCGTAGCCTTTAGCATTGTGAAGAGCTCAGGAATCGCCTTATCCATCCCGTGCATATTATAGTTCATCACGAAGCTCTTGTAGCTTGGTGGCAGTGATTGATGAACTCTGTCAATGACACTATCATCAGGAAGATTAACTCCCAGCTGAGTCAAGTGGTTGTGGTACCCAGACATTCTGAGTATATGTTCACTGACAGAACTATTCTCCTTCATTTTGCAGCTGTAGAACTTATTGGAGACTTCATATCTCTCAATTCGGGCATTTTCTTGAAATATTAACTTCAACTCCTGAAACATCTCATATGCTCCATGACGTTCAAAATGTCGTTGAAGTCCCGGTTCTAAGCCGTAAAGCATGGCACACTGAACTATCGAGTAGTCATCAGCTTTGCTCTGTCAGGTGTTCACAACATCTGGCGTTGCTCCTGCAGCGGGTTTGTCACCTAGCGGTGCTTCCAGGACGTAATTCTTCTGTGCAGCAATGAGGAAAATCGTCAAGTTACAGACCAAGTCCGTGTAGTTGCTACCATCATCTTTCAACTTAGCTTTCTATAGTAATGCATTAAAATTCAACGGAACAACAGCACGGGCCATCTATCTACAAGAACATAGACATGCAAAATACTATCAGGTACTAAGTTCATGATAAATTGAAGTTCAATTAATCAAATTACTTATGAACTCCCACTTAGATAGACATCTCTCTAATCATCTAAGTGATCACGTGATCCATATCAACTAAACCATGTCCGATCATCACGTGAGATGGAGTAGTTTTCAATGGTGAACATCACTATGTTGATCATATCTACTATATGATTCACGCTCGACCTTTCGGTCTCAGTGTTCCGAGGCCATATCTGCATATGCTAGGCTCGTTAAGTTTAACCCGAGTATTTTGCGTGTACAAAATTGGCTTGCACCCTTTGTACGTGAACGTAGAGCTTATCACACCCGATCAGCACGTGGTGTCTCGGCACGACGAACTTTAGGAACGGTGCATACTCAGGGAGAACACTTATACTTTGAAATTTAGTGAGAGATCATCTTATAATTCTACCACTGAAATAAGCAAAATAAGATGCATAAAGGATAAACATCACATGCAATCAATATAAGTGATATGATATGGCCATCATCATCTTGTGCCTTTGATCTCCATCTCCAAAGCACTGTCATGATCACCATAGTCACTGGCTTGACACCTTGATCTCCATCGAAGCATCGTTATCGTCTTGTCAACTATTGCTTCTACGACTATCGCTACCGCTTAGTGATAAAGTAAAGCATTTACATGGCGATTGCATTTCATACAATAAAGCCACAACCATATGGCTCCTCCCAGTTGCCGATAACTGTGTTACAAAACATGATCATATCATACAATAAAGTTTAGCATCATGTATTGACCATATCACATCACAACATACCCTGAAAAAATAAGTTAGACGTCCTCTAGTTTGTTGTTGCAAGTTTTACATGGCTGCTACGGGCTGAGCAAGAACCGTTCTTACCTACGCATCAAAAACCACAACGCGGTATAGTGATTGCTTTTTGATCTTCAGAAATAACCATGTTCATTGAATCCGATTCAACTAAAGTTGGAGAAACTGACACCCACCAGCCACCTGTGTGTGAAGCACGTCGGTAGAATCTGTCTCGCGTAAGCGTACGCGTAATGTCGGTCTGGGCTGCTTCATCCAACAATACCGTCGAATCAAGAATCAACTAGTGACGGCAAGCAATATGTATATACCCACGCCCACAACTCCTTTGTGTTCTACTCGTTCATATAACATCTACGCATAGACGTAGCTCTGATGCCACTATTGGGTAACGCAGTAATTTCAAAAAAATTCCTACGCACACGCAAGATCTATCAAGGTGATGTATATCAACGAGAGGGGAAGAGTGATGTCCACGTACCCTCATAGACCATAAGCGGAAGCGTTATGACAACGCGGTTGATGTAGTCGAACTTCTTCACAATCCAACCGATCCTAGTACTGAAAGTACGGCACCTCCACGATCTGCACACGTTTGGCTCGGTGACGTCCCACGAACTCTTGATCCAGCTGAGTGTTGAGGGAGAGCTTCGTCAGCACGACGGCGTGATGACAGTTATGATGAAGCTACCGGAACAGGGCTTCGCCTAAGCACTGCAACGATATGACCGAGGTGGATTATGGTGGAGGGGAGCACCGCACACGGCTAAGGGATCAATGATCAACTTGTGTGTTCTAGGGTGCCCCCCTGTCCCCGTATATAAAGGAGCAAGGGGGAGGCCGAACGGCCCTTGGGGCGCGCCAAGGAGGGGAGGAGTCATCCTCCTAGTAGGAGTAGGACTCCCCCTATCCTAGTCCAACTAGGAGGAGGAAGGGGGAAGGAAGGAGAGGAGAAGGGAGAAGGAAAGTGGGGCGCCGCCCCCCTTTCCCTAGTCCAATTTGGACTAGAGGGGGAGGGGCATGTGGCCCTACCTTGGTCGGCCCTCTCTCTCTCCACTAAGTCCCATGTGGCCCATTAGTTCCTCGGGGGGGGGGTCCGGTAACCCTCCGGCACTCCGGTTTTCTCCAAAATCACCCGGAACACTTCCATGTCCGAATATAGCCGTCCAATATATCAATATTTATGTCTTGACCATTTTGAGACTCCTCGTCATGTCCATGATGACATCCGAGACTCCGAACTATATTCGTACATCAAAACACATAAACTCGTAATACCGATCGTCACCGAACGTTAAGCGTGCGGACCCTACGGGTTCGAGAACTATGTAAACATGAACGGGACACGTCTCCGGTCAATAACCAATAGCGGAACCTGGATGTTCATATTGGCTCCCACATATTCTACGAAGATCTTTATTGGTCAAACCGCATAACGATATACGTTGTTCCCTTTGTCATCGGTATGTTACTTGCCCTGGATTCGATCATCGATATCTCAATACCTAGTTCAATCTCATTACTAGCAAGTCTCTTTACTCGTTCTGTAATGCACCATCCCGTAACTAACTCATTAATCACATTTCTTGCAAGGCTTATAGTGATGTGCATTACCGAGAGGGCCCAGAGATACCTCTCCGATACTCGGAGTGACAAATCCTAATCTCGATCTATGCCAACTCAACAAACACCATCGGAGACACCTATAGAGCATCTTTATAGTGACCCAGTTACGTTGTGATGTTTGATAGCACACTAAGTGTTCCTCCGGTATTCGGGAGTTTCATGATCTCGTAGTCATAGTAACATGTATGAGTTATGGAGAAAGCATTAGCAACAAACTAAACGATCATCGTGCTAAGCTAACGGATGAGTCAAGTCAATCACATCATTCTCTAATGATGTGATCTCATTAATCAAATGACAACTCATCTCTATGGTTAGGAAACATAACCATCATTGATTCAACGAGCTAGTCAACTAGAGGCATACTAGTGACATTATGTTTGTCTATGTATTCACACATGTACTAAGTTTCTGGTTAATACAATTCTAGCATGAATAATAAACAGTTATCATGATATAAGGAAATATAAATAACAACTTTATTATTGCATGTAGACCATATTTCCTTTAGTAACCTCATCAAGTTATATCTTCCTCCCACTCAATTCTTTCGAGAAAAACTCTTTCTTGAGAAATGACCCGTTCTTAGTGACAAACACTTTGCCATCTGATCTGAGATAGAAGGTATACCCACTCATCTCCTTTGGGTATCCTATGAAGAAGCATTTGTCCGCTTTGGGTTCAAGCTTTTCTGGCTGAAGCCTTTTGACATAAGCATCACAGCCCCAAACATTAAGAAACGACAACTTAGGTTTCTTGCCAAACCATAGTTCATACGGTGTCATCTCTACGGACTTAGATGGTGCCCTATTTAAAGTGAATGCAGTTGTCTCTAATGCATAACCCCAAAACGAGAGTGGCAGGTCGGTAAGGGGCCTCATAGAACGTACGATGTCCAATAAGGTATGATTACGACGTTTGAACACACCATTACAATGTGGTGTTCCAGCCAGCATCAGTTGTGAAACAATTCCACATTGTCTTAAGTGATTGCCAAACTCATAACTCAGATACTCTCCCCCTCAATAAAATCGTAGGAATTTGATCTTCTTTTTATGATGATTCTCAATTCACTCTGAAATTGCTTGAACTTTTCAAACGTTTCAAACTTATGCTTCATTAAGTAAATATACTCATATCTACTCAAATCATCGGTGAAGGTGAGAAAGTAACAATATCCACCGTGCACATCAATACTCATCGGACTGCACACATCAGTATGTATGATTTGCAACAAGTCACTTGCCCATTCCATTGTTCCGGAAAATGGGGTTTTAGTCATCTTGCCTATGAGGCATGGTTCGCATGTGTCAAGTGATTCAAAATCAAGTGACTCCAAAAGTCCATCAGCATGGAGTTTCTTCATGCGCTTTACATCAATATGACCTAAGGGGTGGTGCCACAAGAAAGTGCTACTATCATTATCAACTCTACATCTTTTGGCATCAATGTTATGAACATGTGTATCATCACTATCGAGATTCAATAAGAATAAACCCCTCACAATGGATGCATGACCATAAAAGATATTACCCATATAAATAGAACAACCATTATTCTCTAATTTAAATGAGTAACCGTCTCACATTAAACAAGATCTAGATATAATGTTCATGCTCAAAGCAGGCACTAAATAACAATTATTCGGGTTCATCACTAATCCCGATGGTAATCGAAGAGCGAGCGTGCCGACGGCGATCACATCAACCTTTGAACCATTTCCCATGTGCATTGTCACTTCGTCCTTCGCCAGCCTTCGTCTATTTCGCGGTTCTTGCTTTGAGTTGCAAATGTGCGCAACCGAACCGGTATCAAATACCTAGGCACTACAGGGAGAGCAGGTAAGGTACACATCAATAACATGTGTATCATATATATACCTTTTTTGACATTGGCCCCCTTCTTTTTGGCCTGATACTTGGGGCAATTCCGCTTTCAGTGGCCAGTTCCCTTGCAATAGAAGCACTCAGTTTCTGGCTTGGGTCCAGCCTTGGGTTTCATCACGGGAGGAGCAACTGCTTTGCCACTCTTCTTGAAGTTTCCCTTCTTTCCCATGCCTTTCTTGAAACTAGTGGTTTTATTGACCATCAACACTTGATGCTCCTTCTGGATGTCTGACTCAGCAACTTTCAGCATCGTGAACAGCACGGAGACTGACTTGTTCATCCCTTGCATGTTATACTTCAATATGACGCTCTTGTAGCTAGGTGGTAGCGATTGAAGAACTCTGGTAGTGATCGCCTCAGGCGGGATCTCAACTCCCAACTCGACCAGACGGTTGTAATACACAAACATTTTGAGTATGTGCTCACAAACGGAGCCGTTCTCCTCCATTTTACAGGCATAGAACTTATCAGCGGTCTTATACCTCTCGATCCGGGCATTCTTCTCAAAAATAAACTTCAACTCCTGGAACATCTCATATGCTCCATGAAGTTCAAAATGCCTTTGAAGTCCCAGTTGTAAGCCATACAACATGGCACACTAAACTATTGAGTAGTCATCAACACGCGACTGCCAGGCGTTCACAACGTCCATAGTCGTTGGAGGGGGTGGCGCACCAAGCGGTGCATCAAGGACATAAGACTTTTGAGCAGCCATGAAGATAATCCTAATATTAGGGGCCCAGTCTACAAAGTTGCTTCCATCATCTTTCAGGTTAGCTTTCTCTAGGAACGCATTGAAATTCAGGGGAGCTACCGCGCGAGCCTTTGATCTACAACATAATTTGCAAAGAGAGTTTAGACTATTGTTCATGATAAAGAGTTCAATTAATCATGTTACCTAAGAACTCCCACTCAAATCAACATCCCCTCGGTTGTCCGAGTGTAAAACGATCAAATTCACCAACCCAAGTCAGATCATCACGTGAGATGAGGTGGTTTCAATGGTGAGCATCTCCATGTTGATCATATCTACTATATGACTCGTGTTCGACCTTTTGGTCTCTTGTGTTCCGAGGCCATGTCTGTACATGCTAGGCTCGTCAAGTTAACCCAAGTGTTCCGCATGTGCAAAACTAGCTTGCACCCGTTGTATGCGAAGGTAGAGTCTATCACAGCAGATCATCATGTGATGCTTCGAAACGATGAACTTTCGCAACGGTGCACACTTGGGGATAACACAATTTTATCTTGAAGTTTTAGTGAGGGATCAGCTTATAATGCTACCGTCCTCCTAAGCAAAATAAGACGCATAAAAGGATTAGCATCACATGCAAATCATAAGTGACATGATATGTCCATCATCTTGTGCTGTTGATCTCCATCTTGAAAGCACCGGCATGATCTCCATCGTCACCGACATGACACCATGATCTCCATCATCGTGTCGCCATCGGGGTTTTCACACCAACCATGCTTCTACAACTATTGCTACCGTTTAGCGATAAAGTAAAGCATTACATAGCGCTTGTATTGCATTCTGGGGGAGTTGGGATCATGGGCGCAGACGATCCCACTCACCCAATATCTCAATATGGTTTAAATGGAGGGGAAGGGGGCACGACCGCGGCACACTCCACCATTCACCCCGCCCTGTTGCTACTTCCTCTTCTTCATCTTCTTACTCGAGCCAGCGCGTAGTGCTCTGCCACCACTAGGCCTAGTGCTACTGAAGAGGTACTACGTCTCGCCCAAGCGGTACTACCGATGGGGTTGTAGTATACAGGTGTCGGCGTTCTGGGAACGGGGACTTGCCTGCCTGTGGCCCGGGGCATGGCTCATGTAGCGGCCTGGTACGACCCATCTTCATCAGCAAACACTCAAGACCCTCACGAGGGGCCAAGCCTCACGAGGCGGACGACACAAGACCTCCTCAGGGGCAGCCTCACTAGGCTGGCTGGCGAGGAGCAGAGAGATCAAGGCGAGGGGCACCTCGTGAGGTTTCCGTGACGTGAGCTATGACGACCAAGGCCAGGCAGGCGCCAGCGGGCGTAGAGTACCAGTTGCCTCTTTGGTGCTAAAGAGGCAGGTGCAGGCGAGGAGTCCCGAGGCATCAAGCAAAGGTTTCCATATCGGGGCAACGACACCAAGACCAGCAGGACGACGGGACGGAGGTCACCATGGAGCCCACGACGGCGTCACCACCAGAGCCTTTGGCAGGCGAATACCACCTTTTGTCAGGATAGCTTGTACTAGTTTTCCCCCTTCAAATTGGCTATTGTGGCATCCCTTCCCGCCTAATATTTGGGAAGAGGACCAGGGCCTCTATAAATAAGACTAGCCACCACCATAGGGGAAGAAGAGGATCATTCAGACCATCCTCAGCACGCAAGCTCATCGAGCTCGAGAACACCTCCTCTCCTCAGGAGGTTGTTCATCCCTTAAACTATTCATCAGCAGCCTGCAAGGCAATCCACCACACCACACTAGAGTAGGATATTACACAACATCAGTGGCCCGAACGAGCATAAACTCTTGTGTCTCTTGTTCCTCGGGTTCGGCAAGCTAGGCTTTGAGATCGTGGTGAGAGTGTGAGCTAGGGGAGAGAAATCTTCGTGCGCACCCAGAGTTTGAACCTCAAGGGTTTGCCGGAACCCGTAATCCGACAACAGGGGAGAAATGGAGGTAGGTCTGAGTATGGCGACAGTTCCACTTATAAGTGGCACTACTGCGCCTTACTGCCGCCCTACCACCACTAAGTGGCAAATGATTCCAGAGGCTAAAATATAAGTGGTAGTAGCAGCGGTAGTGGCTGGATGGTACTACTGCTTCCAAGTGGTACTGCCGCTCTACTTCCTCTTAACGTATTGGGCTACAGCGAGAGTAGTGGTAGTGGAGCGGTGGTACAGGCGAAAGTACCGCAAGCAGTACTACCGCCCTACTGCCGCTCAACTACCACTGAGAGCGAAGAGACAACAAAAGACTCAAAATAAGCTGTATTGCCCACGACATAGGACCGCGGAAGTACCGCGCAAGCGGTACTACTAGTGAAGTGCAACACAAAGGCCTAAGCAAAGTAGAGGGATGTAGGAAAACTAGAACTGCCATAACTTCTGCAAATGAGCTTCAAATACAACAAACTCAAGCGTGCTGGATAGATAACGATAAATACTATCTAACAATGAAATTAACTCCACGGATGAAGAACCGGCATTAATTCCATGGATGAAGAGCCAACAAATATTATACAACAGTGACATTATAGATACGTTGGTTATAGTAAGAAGTGCCAGGGCCTCTTTGTTCCCTGGTTTTGAAAACAAAGATGTAAATTTCGCATAAATAAAAAACATGAAAAATTGTACAACCTTTGATCCATGCGACAATTAATATGGATGGTAGGGCGTAACCTAAATCATTTGAGCTTTCAATTATGATGCGTGTCATAGTTGGCGCAAGCAGAATTGTAAAATTTCAAAATATCTCGTCATTTGCTAGAAATCCTATGGGATCCTAGTGTAGAAAAAAATTCATAGGATTTCCAAAGCAATAATGCTAGACCTACAAAGAATTTACAAATGTTTTACTTAACTTTCTAAACTACAATTCTCTTCACCCTGAATTTTGCTGGGGAGTGGATCTTCAACCCACTATCAATCAGAGTTCTCCATATCAGCTTGCCTGTAAAATATTTAACTAACATTCTGTAGATGTGGTACTCTTTTCGAAGGGTCCATTCCTATCTTTTATGATCTCCGTGGGATTTCCTAGAGATTTTTTTACAGTACCTTACCCTCTATGAGGAGAGGTGAGAGTACCATAAATATCTAAGAGTCCGCCCGCACTGGTAACGTGGGCAATTTCTCGTGGCTAGTATTGACTTTTCTTTCCGATCAAGTCCATTGTTTTCTTGCCAGCGACCCCCAAACGACGCATAGTTCTTCGTCCTCTCCCCTCCTTTGTGTTGTCGGCTCCTTCATCTTGTGGCATTCTTTTTTGCAATGCATACAAGAGGGCAAAATAATACCGCTCACTGCATCAATACATGAAGCAGTTAAATCCAGAAACATGCTTGCACATGGGCATTCATATTGACATATTCATGTGAATTGGGTGTTTGTATTGAAATGTGTTATTCGTGGTAGTTACTCCATAGTGGCGCATTTGTGTTGTATGAAGGTATTAATGCATCCAAAAACAATAATGTTTTCTTCTAGCTTTCTAATGTCTTTTTGTATCGTTTACCCCGGAGGGGTAGACACCTTCCCAGCCGCGCTTGGCCGCACAATTGCCTTGCGATACGCAAAGTCGTTTGATTCCTCGTAGTTGCCTGCATGGTTTTATGTTTTAGCTTCTGAAACTTAGTGAAATTATCATTCGTTCCTACCTGGTTTTGGCAGGTGAAACTTAGTGAAGTTGTAAAAATATGGTATACCATATTCAAAAGTGGTTTGATTTCAATGCACTCGTCACTAGGACCCCAATATGCAAACTAAAAATAAAGTAGGCTTTTTGTTCAAAAGAGATAATATATTCAAATCGAAAATCCTAAAGAAAAAGCATGAGATAGGGTTGGTGTCCCCACACCTGCGTGTCACTATGTATCTTTTATCAATTACATTACTTAATTTCCAATTTTACTACTCCCTCCGTTCCACTATATAGTGTGCATGGTTTCAGGCACATATACCAATCAGTGACCTGGCGCTTAATTTTGGACGCTGTTACCCCCGCTTGTCTTGCCTCCAGCCCGTGTGCATGTGGGCGTACTTTCTGATCAGTGGAAAGCCAAACCAGTAGGCCACCACAGGACCATCACGCGCCACCGCAGGGATAGCAAACCGCGCGAGATACTACGGCGGGATCCGCGGCTGTGACTTAGCGGCAGCGGGATCCGCGGCTGCGGCGGTGACCTCGACAACCTCGCCATCTCTCCACCGGCTCGCCGTGGCCGTCATAAATCACGAAGAAGTCCTGGCGGCCGCTGCCCTTGTCCCTTCCTCCGCGCGCGACCGGAAGGACGGTGTCGACACGGTCCACACCTCGAGCTCCTGCTGCTCCCCCTCCTCCTCTACCGCCTAGGAGGTGGCCGTGGCCTCTAGATCTGGGGATAGAAGAAGGGGCCGTGCTGGCCTGCAGCGGACGGGATCGACTTGGGAGTACTAGTCCACTTGATGTGGCTGGCAGCGGAGATGTTTGCCAGGGATGCGACGGACACGGGGATGCCAATAGCCGACGCAACGACGCCGGAGGCCGGCCGTGGATGCGAAGATGCCGGCAGTTGACACGGAGATGCCAGAGACGCCGGATGCGGACGCGGCGATGCCGGAGAGGCCGGCCGCCAGCAGCGGACGCGAAGATGCCAGAGCCGGCAGAGGACACGGAGACACCGGCTTCCTGCTGCTCCCCCTCCGCGTCTGCCGCCGCGGGTCGATTCCCGCTGCCACCGGTCCAATCCGTTTGTCCTGGAGGAAGGGGATACACGCTAACGTTGCGTGTGTGCCTGTGCCGCTGCGGGGTTAGTTTCGTCCAAAAGAGCCCAAAGTAGCTAATGCGCACTACATGTCAGAATAATGCCAAAAAATCTATGCGCATTACATAGAGGAACGGAGGGAGTAGCAGACATGACTGTTTATATCATCGCCCTTTTGCAGAGAAGTCAAAGAACGGCGCCAATAAATAGAAAAGGTCGATATATCAAAGAATAGAAAGACAAAGAAAGTCATACGCACAGTACACTCATGGGGTGCAGCAAGAGGGCACGACAAGGCTTGTAGGGCCCACCATACGCACAGTACACTTCATTGATCGGTGTATTTATAGAGGAACAAAGGAGGTCGAGCCACCAACAAAGAAAAATTCTTCAAAGCCAAAATATGTCCCAACTCCCTTCTCCACGTAAATCCGTGATAGATTGCTAAGGATTGGTTTGTACCTTTTTTATTGTTTCATACTATTATATTATCAATCTTGGATTCTTTATATGCTATTTTACATTATTTTTTAGGATTAACCTATTAAACTAGTGCCCTATGACAGGTTCTGTTTTTTTGCTTGTTTTTGGCTTTTCAGAAAATCAATACCAAACGAAGTCCAAACACGATAAAACTTTACGGTGATTTTTTCTGGACCAGAAGGGACCCTAGAAGGTTCGGGAGGAGGCTAGAAGAGCTACGAGAGAGCCACGAGCTCACATGGGGCCCCACGCAACTCTATTTGACCTAATTCCAAGCCTATGAATTCACATATATTCCCAAACCAACAAGGAGCCACCCGAAACACCTTTTCTGCCGCCGCAAACTTTTGTTCCTTCGTGATCCCATCTGGAGGCCTTTTCCGGTACTCCGCCGGAGGGGAAATCGATCAAAGATGGCTTCTCCATCATCCTTGCTGCCTTTTGATAATGCGTGAGTAGTTCACCACAGACTTATGGGTCCATAGCTAGTGGCTAGATGGCTTCTTCTCTCTATTTGATATTCAATAAAATGTTTTCCTCGATCTTCTTGGAGTTGAAAGAGCATGGTGCCCCCATGTTTGGTTTTCGTAATTGATGACAATCTCTATGAACTAATGGTTGCCATGGGCTATATTTGAAGGGTTTGTCCATAGACATTTCTTGAAGTCCATTTGTTGGTTTGAAGGAGATTACGTGATGACCAAGGTGTTATTCAAGGAATTTATCCAAAGATTGGTCATGTGAGATTGAGCTTATTGCAAGCATATCTTGAAGAGGAAGATTGTGTGAACATTCATGGTTACCTTCAAGACATCATCTTTACGAAGAGAGAAGATAACAAACAAAGCGTAGAAGATGTACCGAGTGGGATCAAGTGATCCCATGGTATGGTAAGCATTGTCAATTACGCTTTGTGTACTAACCCATGGTCTACGTGAGAGTTCGACATGGGGTTAGGTATGTTTCCATGGGCTTGTGTCAAGAGGAAGATCTCATACAACCCATGAAGGATGACATCAAGTGGTGATCGTCATAAAGATTACGATGTGCAAGTTCATGTGGAGCATCACGAAGAGATCATACTTGAAGTTTGCCGTCCATTGTGATGACAATGGAATTGTGAAGATGTGCCGAAGAGTGGCTCACCCATAGTTGAGTATGGGAGAGAAATCTACTAGTCTTCACTGAGCCAGCACAATTAAGAAAGGTGGTCCAACTTGAGAAGGTCAAGATCGTCATCATATAGATCAAGTGGACTATGCGCAAGGCAAAGGTTTGCCCTTGATAGGTTTTCCATTTTACCGGTCTCATGGTGATAGTTGCGAGACCGGGTTGTAAGATTGATTATCGTACTATCAAGGGGGGCTCTTGAGTGAGTAGCTTGATCGTATCGTTCGTAAAGAGCTCAAACCATTGCATCCTTGCGTCATCTTTTTTGGTTCTTATCTGGTATTTCTCTTTGTAAGTTTTAGAGCTTATGATCATCTTCATGATAAAATCAAGTTCATCGAAAATGAAGTACATATGCATCTTCTATGATGTTTTTGATGATAGAGTTAATTCCAGATCTTCATTCGTAAAGGTTTCACATCTCTATATCATAGGCATGTCTTTGTTTAGGCTCATCATTTGTAGAGTCTTGTTAACGAAGGGATCAAGATAACCGACAGTTTTTTTTTATGTAACCGACAGTTCCCGATGTATCAAGTCAGATTCCTATCAATGTCCACTATCCAGTAAACCATATGAATAAACAGATAAAAAGGAAGAAGCCAGCGACATCTGGGCATTTTCTTGTCGACGCATGCAGCAAAGTGAATGCAGAAAGGGTTGTGCTACGACGAGATTCGGGCAGAAAGGCTTGCCTGGGACTGAATCGGCCGTGCAATCAGTGTGTGACCGACACAAAACGCAGATACACAGTGAACACACTGCTCATAAGCCACCACCACCGTGGATCTCAGCTATGCGACAAGACAAACAAAATAAAATTTCTCTAGTAGGAGTATAGTATCATGTCACAAATGATTCTTACATTCCATGAAGGATTAGTTAGTTGGTGGCTTTTCCCACCAAATCCAATCGCGACCCAACCCCCCGAATCGGGGAGCTTATTTCCGGTTAAACTACTGCACACCACCACCCTACATCAGTCCATCCAAACAACCAACCCAATATACTGTACTACTTCTACTAATTTAATCATCACATAAACAAGTCAATTCCTCTCGCCTCCGTCTTCGACTTCTTCTTTGGCTCCGTCGTCGTGCTCGGCCCCGGTCAGTTCATGTCGAGCATCCCTTCGTGGAAGGCGGCGATGCGGTCGGGCGTCACGCACTGGGTGATGAGCCGCGCCCCGGGCTTGTGCGCCCACGGCTTCACCAGTATGCACGTCGCGATGTAGTCCAGGTTCGTCAGCGGCACGACGTGCGCCGGCGGCCCCCAGCCGTAGTCCACCTCGGCGAACCCGAGCCGCGTCCAGTCCGACACCAGCAGCGTCCGGTAGTCGGACGTGATCTGGTACGGGTCCACGCCGCCGTCGGCGCCGGCCTCCCCCGTCGCCCACCGCCCGAACTCCGACGGCATCCGCCTCTTCCCGTCCTTGATGATCTTCACCACTTCCGGGATCGTGGAGCCGGACACCTTGCCGGCGGGCGCGGAGACGCGCATGATGTAGTAGCAGTTGCCGTAGAACCCGGCACCGGCGCGCGGGAGCGAGGCGTGCAGGAGGGGGCGCGCGTTCATGGCGAAGCAGAGGTGGACGGTGGAGTCCGGCTCGAAGCCCGCCGCGCGGGTGCGGCTCTGCCACGCCTTGGCCACGAGCACCTCGAACGCCGAGCACCAAGATCCGGTGTGCGACGAGTTGTACTGGGACTTGAAGTGGTTGATGTAGTCCGCGGAGATGTCCATGGCTAGGTACTCGAGCCGCTTGGCGCCCGCGGGGCTCGGCAGGCTGCCGATGACGGCGCCGGCCGGGTCGGGGATGGCCTCGCGGCCCCACTGCGGCTCCACGGTCAAGTCCTCCACGCTGCGGCCGCGGGCGAGCTCCCCGACGGCTGCCATGAACTGCGCGGCGCCCGGGCCGTCGGCGACGGCGTGGCTGAAGCGGAAGCCGACGACGAAGCCGCCGCAGGCGAAGGTGGTGACCTGGACGAGCAGGACGAGCTTCCGCGGGTCCTCCTCCTGGGCGGGGATGGGCGGGAGCAGCTCGTCCTTGGCGATCATGATGGGGTGCTCCAGGTACTCGACGTCCTCGAGCGCGCACCCTGCCGCGGCCTCCGTGAACCAGACGCCGCTGCCGTCGCCGCCGCAGTCGACCTGCAGCAGCCCACCTTCCTCCGTGAACCCGAGGCGGCCGGCGAGCGGGTAGTACTGCACCAGGGCCTGCGCGAGGGCCCGCTCGATTGTCCCCGCCGGGCCGGCGTCACCGCCGTCCCGGTCAGGGGCCGGCTTGAAGACGTGCAGCGACTCGATGAGCGCCATCTGGGTGGGGTAGCGGTCGAGCCAGGAGAGGCGGAGCGGGCCGGCCGGCGTGGGCTCGGCGGGGGTGACCAGGCGCTGCGCCAGCCGCTCGACGGACTTGGCGGCCGCCATGGGTGGGTCGGGGGCAGGAATGCTGCGATGGGGATCGGGGCTGGCGAGAGGGAGAATTGGTTGGCCGGAGGGGAAGCGCGTCGTGGCCGTATTCAATCGGCTGCCTGGCTGGCTCGCTGCTGGTTGCTTTGACTTGGCAGGGGAGGCGGACGCGCGTCGTATTTATAGGGCCGACGTGCGCGGGCGAAAGGGCTCGTGGTGACGAGGATGGGTGTCGGACGAGTGAATGCCGGAAGGTGTCTGGGATGAGTTCTTTTTTTTTCTTGACCGGGATGATATTTTTGCTTGGCTGGGTGGGGTGGGGTGGGGTGGGGGAGAAAGGGCAAAGGACAAAGGTGGTGGAGCGGCGCGGCGCTTTCGTGGCGCTATCCACTCGCAGCCTCGTGTTCCAATCCATAGGATAGGCAGGCTACAGCACGCGCCAGCAGTCGTCCATCAATTATCATGGCACGGGCGCCAGCATCAGCTCGCCACCATCATCGTGGAGTGCTAGGCTGCTAGCTGGTAATGTATCTCTGTCAGTACAGGACTGCATTAGCTGATTAGCAGGTACACGTATGCATGCATGGTGTATTCGAACCGACAGTGGCATGAACTAATTGATCTGTCCATTAATTCAGGCAGGGCTAGTGTCAGCAAAGATCGGTAGAAACAAAAGGTGGTGGGTGCAGCGCCTCCCTGGCCCGGCCCACTTGCAGTCCCGTGTAACACGCGGCCAGCACGCATCAATCAGCTCGCCCTCTTCAACTGCATATTACTCCCTCCATCCCATTAATATAAATTTTTTTTGACACTACACTAATATCAAAAATACTTTTATATTATGGAAGGGGAGAAGTAGCTGGGATGTATATGTTGTATTTCTTCCGTCCTAAAATTTTTGTCTTTTATATCTAGATACGGATGTATCTAATATTAAAATGTGACCTGATACATCTGTATTTAGACAAATTTAAGACAAGAATTTTGAGACGGAGGGAGTACTAGTATTTGCACATCCTTGAACTGATAGATAACCTGCGAGCCTGAACTATCAGTCTGTCTGTTCAGTTTCAAACACATTTAATTAGCGTCCGTCTAATCATCGGTATGCGTCGTCGCCAAGACGGCTTCTCGCCCGGCAAATGACAGGCGGAGTTAACTGTGACGCGTTCCACGGTGAAAACCCACGCGATGCTCCCTCCAGCTCAGGCACGCGACGGCAGCGTACCCGGTCCATGGACCGACGCGGTCCTGACCGGGCGCGTGCTCCGTTTAACTGAGTAATTAACCACTCCTCTTGGCGTGGACGAGAACGAGCGCGAGCTGGTGGCAAATTAACGAACTGCGTAATTACGTACTAATCGCTATTGATGGTGATGTGAGGGGGCCTTGATCCAGAAAAGTAACGATGATGGATGGTGATGGCGATCGACTGTTCTGAGACGAGGACGGACCGACGGATGGGCGAGAGGGACACCAAAACGGAATGCGCGTGAGAGAGAGTGACGCGAAAGAAAAAGTATTGTTATTAATTATAGAAGGTGCTCCAGTGCAGTCCAGTGGCTTGGTTTGGTGCCTGGCCTTACATGGTAGTACTACTCTTTTTGGGGTCGATTTAAATAGTTTATGCGAGCCACATTTTCCTCGAGTTCTCACATCGTTGCACTCTGTATGAAAAGGCATTCGAATCGAAAGCGTTAAAGCAGCAGCCGCGCGTATAGGATACTACTACGACCAAACACTACATACACATGCAGACCACTTTCCGACGGAACTAGATTAAGAGGGGTAAAGCTACAGATTTGTGCTAGCAGTAGATTTTTACATGCGCGCGCTTAGCCAAATTTATCATTAGATTAAAGCCGAAGTGCGGATGATTGCATCCGCCACTTCGCCAACCGTTGCGTTCACGCATCTGCTTCATGTGCTGATGGGAAGCATACACTGAACTTGTACAATGTCGCCTCTGTTCTGTTATGATCGTGTAAGCAGCCACCGAGCAAGTTGCACGGGCATTTGTTTGTTTGCTGGGATCCGGCTGCGAGCTCACCACTCACAGGCGCACCAAACTAGAACTCCCACCAAACCAACCAGTGCATCGATCAGCTTCAACAATACTGTATGTACTACTTTAGTTGGCGAGGGTTTCAGTGTCTCGCACGTATTCTTTTCCATGTTAAACTGCCATACGACCTGTCTCTCTCGTTAAGCTGTCCATCATTAACTAGTGAATCTTAGGGAGACCTCCAGCCCCGATTCTAACAATATGGGGTGGCACGGCGAACCGACGGAATACTCCTTCTAGAATATGGTCTGGACAACGCTATAGAATAGAAGATATTGTTTTCTGCATTTGGGAGATTATTCTGGTTGAAACTGACATTAAACTGATATGAAGTGAGTTGTTGTGTCGTGGAGAGGCACATGGGCTACCCATCAACACATTCAATCGTTTGGATCTTTGTTTCTTCTGTATAGAATACACCCCGGTATGTGCATCAAATTATTAGAAGAGTTGTCAGGTGATTAGAACCACTGAGGAAGCTACAACAAGGCCAGATGGGCCATGGCCGAAACATTGAAGAGCATCAATATAGTTGGACCTTTTGAGGGATAGAAGAGAAAATGTGTTTCCCTTCATCTTGCCCCAGCTCGGCCTGCCCAACAAATTTAACGAAAAAGGGTTTCCCCCCGCTTTTTATATAAAGCAACGAACCAAGTATCCAACATCACAGTACAAAGAGTAATTAAGCCATAGTCATGCTGGAGGCACAACAAGACAAGCCCCAAACAAAGCTAAAGCTAAAAGGACGCTAATCCGTCTCGGGAGGTGGCGGAGGGGGTGGTGGAGGAGGGGCGAAGGCCGATGCCGAAGCTCGAAGACCCGCTATGATGATGTCGATGGTGTTCCGGTCTCTCTGCTTGCTAAGCGGTCTCCAAAGCTGTAAAAGGCCACACAATTTGTAGATAGCATCAGTCACACGCCAAGGAATTACGCGTTCAATGACTAGCTTATTACGGTTGCACCAGAGGGTCCAAGCTAAGGTACCCAATACCACCCACATGGATGGGCGACTAGAGCTGGGGAGCCTAAGTGCCTCCCCAAACAAGTTTGGGAGGTTGTCATGGCACCAGTTGCCCCCAACCACCTCCCGGATGCAACTCCAAAGGAATTGGGCCACCGGACACCGGAAGAAGATGTGATTGCAATCTTCCGGTACCAAGCAAATGGGGCATAGCCCATCCCCAGGGCCATTACGTTTGCGGACCTCCGTACCCGAAGGTAGGCGGCCGCAGACCCGTTGCCAAAGGAAGATGCATGCAGATCTTTAAGGGAAGTTTAATCTCCCAGAGCACCGAGAGTTCCATTGGGCCCGGGGTGGGGACAATCGCCTGATAGAGGGATCTCGTTAAGAAGCGGCCACTTGGCTCGAGGTGCCAAGAAAGGGAATCAGGATCTAGGGAGGGGGTGTAGGGCAATACACTCAAGCATTTCATCCCATTGGCCAAGTTCCACCGCCCCGAAGGTACGGCGAAAGGCAATAGCCCCCAAGTCAGCTAAGGCCACAGCCACGGAGAGCCGTGGGCGGACGCAGATCGCGAACAACGCAGAAAAGCGGTCAGCAAAGGGGCGGGTCCCTGCCCACCGATCTAGCCAGAACAAGGTGCCGGAGCCAGAACCAATTTTAATGGAGGTCCCAATACGCAAAATCGGCATCAGCCGAATCACCGATTGCCGGAATTAGGAACCACCAGTTCTATACGCGAAAGCCAGTGGCTGTCCGCGTAAGTACTTAGCATGGATAATCTCAAGCCACAGGACGCCTTCAGCAGTCTGAATCCGCCAAAGCCATTTGGAGAGGAGGGCAGTATCCATACTCTTTGATGAAATAACCCCAAGACCTCCTTGGTCTTTCGGCTTGCAGATCTCAGACCACTTGACCATGTGGTACTTCTATTTATTGTTTTCTCCCTCCCAGAAAAAAATGGAGAGGAGTTTGGTGACCTCATGGTGGAGGGATTCATGTAAACTATAGAATCCCATGATATACATCAGTAGACTAATAAGGGAGGAATTCATCAGAATCACTCGAGCGGCTTTAGATAGCCACCTCCCCTGCCAAGGCTCCATCCTGGGTTGGATCTTGGTGATTATTGGGCGAAAATCCCTCTCAAGCAGACGAGTGTCACTAAGAGGAACACCAAGGTAGGTGGTCGAAAATGTTCCCAAACGGCAGTTCAAGCGTTTGGCAATTCGCTGAGCTTCCATCGGGGAGTATCCTATGACCATCACCTCACTCTTGGCGAAGTTAATCGTGAGGCCCGACATTTCCTGGAAGCAAAGGATGAGGAACTTTAGATTCTGAATATCCTCATCCGAGCCTTCCACCATCATAATGGTGTCGTCGGCATATTGGAGGTGGGTCAGACCCTCATGTGCAATCAGGTGAGGGCAAATTCCCCTAATATGGCCGGCACGTTTGGCTCGGTCAAGAATCGAGGCGAGGGCATCAACCACAAGGTTGAATAGAAAGGGGGATATCAGGTCCCCCTGTCGGACCCCTTGGCCCGTCAAGAAGTATGGGCCAACCTTCCCGTTTATGTTAACCGCCGTCCGACCACTCGTGACCAACTGCATAACGCGTGCGACCCAGTGGTGATCAAACCCACGTTTGAGCAACACTTCCCGAAGGAAGGACCAGTGGAATGTGTCATAAGCTTTATGGAAGTCGATTTTGAAGAACACCGCGCTGAGGTGTTTCGACTTGACCTCATGAATCATCTCATGGAGGACTAGGACCCCATCGAGAATAAATCAGCCTTTCGTGAAGGCCGATTGGTTGGGGTGATGAATCCGAGGAGCGATAAGGGCCGCCCTAGTGGCGCACCCTTTGGTTAGAGTTCTAAATATCACATTGAGGACTGTGATAGGGAGGAATTGCCTAATGTCCGCCGCACCCGGGGCCTTGGGAATTAAGGAGATAATTCGGTAGTTAAGACAGGATATGTCCAGAGCCCCCCTAGCGAAATCACGGCAGCTCCAGGACGATCTCTTTGACCATCGGCCAGAAAGCCTGGAAAAAGCGGACCCGTAGTCCATCAGGACCCGGCGCCGAGGCCGGGTTCATGGCTTTGACGAAGGCCTCAACTTCCGCTGCATCAAAAGGAGCAAGCAGGGATGCATTTTCTTCTGGGGAGATCTGCTGGTCAGTCGACCAAATGTGGTCTGCTAGAGCGACGCCACCCCGAGGACGCCCCTGAAATAACGACTTATAAAAGTCGTCGACTAAGGAGCGGATTGCTTGAGGCTCCTGGAACAATTTTCCACCCTCCCATAAGAGTGCCCAACCAGTTTTCGGTAGCCCGTGTGCCCATGTTTGTGGCTTAGTTAAATGTCTCAGTTAAGCGTATTGTGGGCTATCTCTCATCATGGAGGTGATGCTTGTTTTGCCCACGTTTTTCGTCACCATCTCAAACTGCTTGAGAGAGGTGATTTGGCAGGCGAAAAAACTGCCCTCTTCAATAAAAAAGGTTGTCCTCTCCCTTCGTCGGCAAGGCCGCGAGTCCTTGCCTTCGCCTACCACTTTGGTGATGGCAGGAGTGGGGAGCCTTGGGAATTTGGCTACGGCCGGTAGACAGGGAGCACAAGCCTTATTTGTCCTTGGGGCATTTGTTCGATGGAGGGGCTAGTGCAAAGTCGGAATATACTGCTTCTGCCCTCCCTTCATCTCGGCGGCACTTCAACCGGTGTTGGAGACGGACGGTTAGCTCTGGTATCTCACCGGTCTTCGGATCCGGCAAGCGGTTGTGTCGTGGGTCGTCACACGACGTCATGCTTGATGTTGTCGACCTGTACAGAAATCTATGATGGTTTCAAGTGGGCCTCGAGGATGGTAGCAAACGGTGATGCACTTCTTCTTCAACCTTGTCGAATGAAAATGGCGGCGCCGGAATCTGGTGAACATGGGGAAGATCTTCACTGACGCAGCACAAAGTCTCGGTCATGCCGCCTGCGGCAGATAGGTTCATCGACTCATTAAGAGCATCTCCAGCCGTTTGGCCCCCCAGGACGCCGAAAAAGCGCCGTCTGGGGCCGAACCGACGTTTACTTTCGCCATGGGGGCGATTGCGTTCCCAGTCGTCGACCCCTAGGTCGCCCTCGAAATAGAGCAAACTCGGCGATCTGATACGAATTTGGCACAAACACCGCGGTTTTTCATTCAAATTTGTACAAAAAACAGAAAAACAAACAAACTACGCCTAGCCAACTACGTTGCGGCCGTCGCACGCCTTCTACATGTCGAGGCGCTTGCAGAACTGGGTATAGTCATCACCGCCGCCCTGTGTCCCGTCGGAGCCGCCGTTGCCCCTACTGCACCCCTGACAATGGTCACCGACACGCAAGGGGTTCGACGGCCCGGGCTCGTCCTTCTCGTCACTGTCGAGGATGACGACGCTGTCCTCCTCGCGTCCGCGGCGTCCGGCCTTGATCTCCGCGTAGGACTGGCGCTGGCGGGCCACCTGCTCCCGGATGTAGTCCGCCTTCGCCCACTTGAGGGCGATCTCGTTGGTGGCAGCCATCTCCGCGTGCTCCGGCTTCACGGGGAGTAGCCTCGGCTCGGTCTTCGGCCGGACTAGGCGAAGGGAATGCGGGGAGGGGCGGCCGCCCTCGTTGATGACGAGGGCACCGCTGCAGGTGCGGTGTCTCCTACGACTCCAGCTTGACGGGGCGGAGCACCGACGACCCAGAGGAGAGTGAGCCCGACGATGAGGAGGTCACCGCCTCCATTCACCGCGGTGTCCAGGAGATGCCACGTCAGCGAGAGAAGGACGGGCGCATCGGGTACTCGAGGCACGGCGTGTTGCCGGTCTCGATGTGGTCGAGGATGGCCTCGAGGGTGCGGCCGGGCATGCCCCACCGTTCGCGCCGCCCGTCGGCGTTGAGTCAGCCGCGGGGGATGATGCCTTTGGTGGAGGCGATCTGGTCTTCGCGGCGGCGGTCGAAGTACATCGTCCACAGCGTGTGGCTGTCGGCGGCGTACCTCGGCTTGTTCCGCTGCTCCTCCATCAGCGATGAATGGATGCAGACGATCTCGGCCCGTCGTTCAGCCCCGGTGGGCGCCGGTGGTACCGGGACGCCGCCGGCGCTCAACTTCCACGAGCCCGACACCCGCATGTCTGGGGACACCGGATAGTCGGCCACGTAGAGGAGGCGCGCCTCGTCCTCGTGGAGATGGCGACGGACGAAGTCGTTCGCCACCGCGGCGTCGCCGGGGTACCGCTCAACCATTTCTCGCCGGTGGGGGAAGAGGGGGAGAGTTGTTTCTGTGGTGAGACGAGGCGAGAGAGAAGGCGAGTTGTGGCGACTGTGGCGTTCACCGGCGGGGAGGTCGGCTTTTATAGCCGAAGTGGGGCGGTGAGAACCTGCATGCCAGGTGACGCGTGGCGGAAGTGGGTGGGACGCGCGTCGTGGCGCCTTCACTGCTCCGCCCATGAGGCATCAATGAAGGCTGACTGGCGCGAAAGCGCGGCAGCCTTGACATTGATTCCTGTGGGATCCGAGGGGATGAGGACGACGAAGCGGCATGTTGCTGACTCAGCGGGCCCATTCCCATTTGGGCCAAAGTCGGGTTCCTCGGTTTCCTCGGCGCCCCCAGCGCGTTGGGTTCGGTCTGGGTCCGTCGGCGCCAGTTTCGGCCCAAACCAGTGAAAAATGGACTCATGGGTGCGCGACTGGGCAGTTTTTTGGTACCGGCGCTAAAAAACAGCGGGAAGGGTGGTGGGCTGTTGGGGGGCGCAGCTGGACCTAGATTTGGGCATATTGGTTGGACCCTTCTTTTTCGAGCGAAGCTATGGTATCGATGGTAATCAACAGTGGACGAAGGTTTGGGCATGGCATAAGGGACTCCAATAATCAAATTTTGTTTTTTTGGGGTACTTTTTTGCAAGGCTTCATGGCTCACATGTTTCTGGTTGTTTCCTTTGATTTCCATGTTGTAAGGGTTCTAATCCTGCTTTGTTTTTAATACAATGTGTGTCATCGCTCAGAAAACATGAAGGTTAAGTTTCACGCAACAAACTACAACCTCCGGATGGTTTCTTGCCCCCCCATGTATTTTAGGTGAGACTTTGACGAGTAGGGCGTTTTGGTAACCGAGCTCCATGGAGCCCTTTATTTTTGAAAAATTCAAAATTCAAACTTTTTGACTTCAAAAAATTCTGAAAATAAATATGTAACTATACACGGATGAAATGCATGTGTGTGTAAAAATTCAAGATGAAATACTTCGAAATGCGACCTATAGAAAAAAAAACAAATTTCTGGACTTTGAGGATGAATAGTAACATGTGTTAAAAGGCCTCAGATTTGTCTTTTTTGCACAGCCTTCATTTCAACGTATTTCGTCCTAAAAATTTACACACATATGTGTTATGCCTCCATGTATATCTGTAATTTTTTTCAGATTTTTTTGAATTGTAAAAATATGAATTTTCATGATTTTTGTGTTTTTCAAAAACCGGCCTCCATGGAGGCCGAGCTCCAAAAGGCATTTTCCTCTATATAATTAATAAATTATAAAGTATGTGCTACAAAAAATATATTGTTGGATTTGTATTCGAAAGAGCTTTACTGTATAATTTTTATGATATATAGTTTTCATTTTATTAGTTAAATTTATAGTTTAAATTTAAAATTGAAATAAAGAGGGCTTAATAAACCTAGACGGAGGAAGTAGCTCACAAGCCGGGTGCTTGTCGCCAGTTGATCTCAGTTGCATCCAAAAGTTGGGATTGGCCCTGTTGTTCAAGGGATATGAAGAAAACCTGCATCACTCCCCTCCAGGTGAGTGGTTGTAAGATTGAGGAGAGTGCAGACAAAGAACAACATAATTTGTGAATATAAACCTTACACATGAAGAATCGCTACAACTTTGTTTATGTCCACTAGTTAGCATGCACGTGCAACACTTGTATTTTTTAAAAACAAAATACATGTTCATCCTAGTTAATGCATAAACATTAAAATAAAAATATAGTGATGCACTACTCAGAAATATTACACAATCAATGGCTGATAATAATGTATTAATAATGAATTAACATTTTTCATTTAGCGGATGAATATTGAATTTATTTGTTGTATTGAAGGGAGGATATTTTCTTTTTTTTAAGACGGGAGGATATTTCCTTTGCGGAGAAGAGTAACTAACCTATCCAAACTTCTGATACAAAAAGTATATACAAATTTCCAACAACTGAAAAAGCTGGACAATGATAATAAAAAAATTGTTGTTATTGTTGCAAGGACATGACTCATCATGAAATAAAGAAATAGGAACATCGTGCGTTCCATTTTCCCAAAGAACAGAATATGAATGTTTCAATAAAACTATATTTTCTGAATTTGCATATAGACGTTCTGTTTGTTTATAAAATATTCATTTAACAATGCAAAAAAAAAATTTAGGCTATGTTGTTGACTTTGATTCATCCAGTTTTCCATGAAAACAAATCACTCAAAAGGATCAAAAGGCCAAAGCTGTTGTCTTTTTTTTTCTGCTGAGCGACACAACCTGCACCTGATCAGGCCCTAGGTGTCGGCGTCCTGGGAACGGGGGTCCCCAGGCTTGCATGCCTGCGGCCCGAGGCGTGGCTAAGCCAGCAGGCCGTATGGCCCATATTCATCAATAAGGCATCCAAGACCCTCGCGAGGGGCCAAGCCTCGCGAGGCGGACGACGCAAGACCTCCTCTAGAGTGGCCTAGTCAGGCAGGCTCACGAGGAGCGGAGATGTCAAGGGAAGGCAAACCTCACGAGGCCCTCGTGACGTGAGCCATGACGATCGGCACCAGGCGGGCGCCAGCACGCACAGCGTCCTTGTTTCCCCTTTGATGCTAAGGAGACCTGCGCATGCAAAGAGTACCGAGGCATCAGGAAAAGGTTGCCATATCAGTGCAACAAGACCAGGACCAGAAGGACGGCAGGACGGAGGTCATCGTGGAGCCCAAGATGACGTCACCACCAGAGCCTTTGGCAGACGAAGACCACTTTTGTCAGGATGGCTTGTACTAGCTGTCCCCCTTCAAATTAGCCCGCCGTTGTTGGCTCTCTTCCAGCTCAATATTTGGGAAGAGGATCAGGGCATATATAAGTAGAGCTAGCCACCACCGAAGAGAAGAAGGAGGAGAGAGATCACTCTCACTCACACAAGTTAGCCAAGCACAAGAACACCTCAACCTGAGGAGGGTGTTCTTCCCATTGTATTGTTCATCATCAGCCCTAGAGGCAATCCACCACCACCACACTGGAGTAGGGTATTACACCACAACGATGGTCCGAACCAGTATAAATCTTGTGCCTTTTTATGTTGCGAGTTTGTTGAGTTCGTCCGCGAGATCTTAGCGAGCTAGGGCGTAGATCGGTGGGAGGAAAAGAGTTCGCACGCACCCCAGTGTTCGAAGCTTAAGGGTTTGTCGGAACCCCACATCCGACATTTGGCGCGCTAGGTAGGGATGCGCCGTAGCTTCTCATCCGACAATCGACTCGCAGACGCTCCGCGGCCGCGATGTCCAAGGACCCAAGAGCTGACTCCGACCGCTGGGCAGCCTGGCCGGCCCGGTCGGCGCCGCCCGCCTACGAAGACCTCAACCCCGCGCTCCAGGAGGCACGAGCGCCGTCCAATCCGGTGGGGCGCGGGCGACGCGGCGGGGCGTCATCCACCCTCACCCCACGACAAGTAAGGGACGCTGCCAGAGCAGCAAGCCACGACGCGGCGACGGCGCCGCACTCACGACGGGAACAAGAAAACACGCGGGCAACACTCAATGTGGCAAGGGAGCTGCTGCATTGCCGGCTGATGGAAAGCGGCCGGGACACACTGCTGGAACGCGTCGCCGAGCTGCTGGACGCGGCGGCCTCGGGAGCCCCGCCCTTCTGTCATCAGCTTCCTCCCTAGGCCGCTGCGGGGATTCTCGGCGGGCCACGCCGCCACCACGCACCGTCAGGTGCGCCAGGGGGCTTCGTCAACACCAGCATGACCGGCGGCACCGGGGGCTCTGCCGCCCCCATGCCGCCCGCAACAAGCATGAGCAGAAGCGTCGCCTTCCATGGCCCAAGTGGGACGCCATGCTATCACCCCCAAGACGTCACGCTGGGCCGGACGACATGGAGTGTGGGGCACCCCGGCGAGGTGTTCGGGGTGACGGCCCCCGAAGCCCACGTGCCCCGCATGACGGACCAGGAGTACACGCCGGAGGACGACCTAGGCTCATTCGTTGGAGAAGATTGGGAAGAAGGGACGCTAGGAGTCAAAGCCTTCCAGGAGCTGCCGAAGAACCACCACGACCGCGTGTGCGATGACCACTACAGGGTACCCTAATCCCGCTTACGCTAACCATGAGTCGCAGGAGGAGTAGGTCATAGCAGCAGCAGGCGGCCCTAGCTCAACGGCCCCCTGGCAGCGGGAGGATCGCGTTGGGGGCTGCAGGAGAGGGGTCGGGAGCCAGGCCCCTCCCAAAAGCGCGCAAGGCCAGGGGATACCCGGAGGTAGGCCCTGTGCTGGGGAGGCTTCAACGACCCTTCCCCCGGCAGAGGACCTGTGGTCGCCGAGGGAACCACTGGCGTCCCCTGTCCCTCTTTTGTGTCGTCCTGGTGACCGGTCGGCATAGAGGAGGTCAAGGGCGGCGCAAGGCGGGTGTCGGTGTCAAAACCGGCAGATCTCGGGCAGGGGGTCCCGAACTGCGCGTCTAGGCTGGATGGTAATAGGAGGCAGGGGACACGATGTTTTACCCAGGTTCAGGCCCTCTTGATGGTGGTAAAACCCTACGTCCTGCTTGATTTATATTGATGATATGGCTAGTACAAGAGTAGATCTACCACGAGATCAGAGAGGTTAAACCCTAGAAGCTAGCCTATGGTATGATTGTATGTTGTGATTGTTGTCCTACGGACTAAAACCCTTCGGTTTATGTAGACACCGGAGAGGGTTAGGGTTACACAAGGTCGGTTACAAAGGAGGAGATATCCATATCCGTATTGCCTAGCTTGCCTTTCACGCCAAGTAGAGTCCCATCCGGACACGAGACGAAGTCTTCAATCTTGTATCTTCATAGTCCAACAGTCTGGCCAAAGGATATAGTCCGGCTGTCCGGAGACCCCCTAATCCAGGACTCCCTCAGTAGCCCCTGAACCAGGCTTCAATGACGATGAGTTCGGCACGCAGTATTGTCTTCGGCATTGCAAGGCGGGTTCCTTCTCTGAATACATCACAGAAGAATTTGAATACGAGGATAGCGTCCGACCCTGCAAAATAAGTTCCACATTCGACCGTAGAGAGAATAATATTTTCGCAGATCTAATTTTCTAGCTTGTTTCGGCAGCATGACGTTATGTCATGGCCCGATGATTATTCGAACCGTTTTTCTTCAACCAGCTCCACACATAACGCGAGGCGGTTTCTTGACACGCTTGTCAAAGCAGAGATCGTGTTCCCCCAATTACGGGATTCTCATTAATGCGGTCATGGGTAACCCAACCGTGTCTAGGACTCCTAGATTATAGGCAAGTCCTAAACGGCTACGGAGAGGACGCTTGGTATTCACCCTCTTTATAAAGGGACAAGGTTTTCACTTTTTCCCTCTCGTGCTCAATCGAACCCTTCCCCCGCCTCGAGTTCCAACACCCAAAGCCCAGGTTAGGTGCTCCGGATCTTCAATCATGTCTGGATCCAGCCTTCAAGGCCGATGGATGCCCTCCTCCGTGACGGAAGAGGACATGAAGAAGTTGAGGGAGGCCAGATACCTGACCGCCGAGGTTTCGCATCGGCTTCCTGCTCGAGGGCAGGTTGTCCCTACTCCTGAACCCAACGAGAACGTCTTGTTCGTCTCCCACTTCCTCCGAGGCCTAGGCCTCACTCTGGATCCCTTTGTCAGGGGTTTGATGTTCTATTACGGGCTAGATTTCCACGATCTAGCTCCGGACTCCTTTCTCCACATCTCGACATTTATTGTCGTGTGTGAGGCCTTCCTCCGCATTACCCCTCACTTCGGCCTGTGGCTCAAGACCTTTGAAGTGAAGCCGAAGATGATCGAGGGGCAACATGCAGCATGCGGAGGTGCATCAATAGGCAAGATGGCAGGAGCTCCATGACCGAAAGGTTCCTTTCCAGAGGTGTCCGGATTATGGCAACGAGAGTGGTTTTACGTCACGGCTCCTAGAAGTGCCAAGTGGGCGGCTGCCCCCGCTTTCCGCTCGGGCCCCCCACCACGATTAATGTCATGGATTAGCAGAGGTCTGAGCTGGGGTCCAGCCAAGGACGTGCCTATACTGCAAAGCCGCATTCGAGATCTCTTCGAGGGAGATTTTAATTTGGTTGTGGTAGTACAAGTTATGCTGGTTCGTCAAGTCCAGCCTTGCAAACGCCGGCCCCTTCGCTTGTGGGAGTTCAACCCAGAAGGACCGCGTGCCATTCAAAGTTTCCTCGGCCTGACGCACGAGGAGATGTACAAGTCATTCTTTGGACCTCAAATAGAGTGTCCGGATACTACCGAGGACGTGGGCCTGAGCAGTAACCGCGCCGCCGAACAAGTAAGAAATCCTCTAGCCGAACACACTGTCCTTTATTCATCATGAAGTTATTTCTGAGAGTTCGCTCTTTGACCAGGACTGGCTAACAAAGGCGAAGATGATTCGGTGTTTGACCAGGGAAGTTCGGAAAATCCGGTATTGGAAAAGA
>NC_057800.1:93492177-93496512 GCF_018294505.1 Triticum aestivum
GATAATATGGGCGGATGTGGGCCCCCATCGCTGCCAGTTCCCACCGAGGGAATGAGCGTCTCCATGGAGGAGGATAACCGGGGGAGGAAAAGGACTGCTTCCAAGGATCCGGAAGCCGAGGCCTCCGAATGGGAGAAGAAGTCTCCCATAGAGGGTCTTGCCTCGGGGGATGCTTTTGCCGCACAAAGTCCGCGGGGGGATCAGCCCTCCAACGAGTCGTAAGTGATCCAAAAAATACTTTAATAGTGAAGGTATACTGTCTTTCTTCTGAGAAAATAACCGCCGCATATATCTTGCAGTTCGGGCCTTAGCCCCTGTCAGCTGAGCTCGTCTTCGGGGGATCTTCTTCCAGAGATGGTGGAGAGCGAAATGCCTCCCCCGGACTCCTCCGCTCAAGAAGCGGGCGACCCCGAAGTGTCGTCACGGAGGGCCTCTCCGGATATGGTGAGGCCAGAAGATAATCCCATAGACCCCCGAAGTCCCCAGCATCCGGCTCCCGAAGAGAGCAAACAAAAGAGTCCGGCACCGTCTGGTATGCGGTCGGACGTTCTGAGGGAGCTGGTGGGGCGAGCGGCCATCTCAGAAGAACAGCGTACGCTGATGGGTATGATGGAGAGAATTTCGTCCGCCGAAAGCGGATTACATGAAGCCTTTATAAGTCTACTGACAGGCTTTGAGGTACGTGAGATAATATGTGATAGTACCGCACATGTTAGGTGTGCCCTGTGTAGATAGTAGCCCCTGAGACTCTGATTGTCGTTGATAACAACGACGAACAGAGGATCATAGTCCCAGGCAATAACCAGACTGCCCTTATGTGCAGGTGGTGGAAGCTCCGGTGGCTGGCCGGACTAGTGAGTTTGCCAAATTAAAATGGCAACTAGATGCGGCAGACGCTGACATCGAGCTTGTTAACAAGAGGCTTGACGAGGCACAGGGTAAGTGTTATTATCTGGTGAACGCCACATAGTAAGAGCAGCATGATGCCAGTATCTTTAATATGTTGTGACTGCAGATGGAGCTGCCACTGTGGAAACCTTGCAGGTAGAACTTGCCCGAGCCAAGGAACAAGCGAGGATTAGTAATGCGGCTGCTTTGAAGGCGGCCAAAGAGTTGAAAGCCGCGAAGGCCGCACATTGCAAGAGTCAAGAGAAGATGGCCAAGATGGCCGTAAAATTAAAAGATACTGCCGACCGTTGCCGGCTCCTTGAAAAAAGAAAATCAAGCATAGGCAACGGACCTTGAGAAGGCCACGATGGCGGACAAAGACACCCGCTCTGCTATGAGAGCGAAGGAGGAGCTGCGGGAAGCCAAGGATATTGCGGCTGGGAAGCCCTTCAGTTTAGTGCAGCGGTTCCTTGGTGCGGTGCCGCGCATTAATGCGATGAAGAGGCCGGCGTGCATAGAAGGCTCGCGGATGGCCCTTGCCCGTGTTAAAGCATACTGGGCGGAGATGGACGCTACCACTATTGCAGCGCAGGGTTCGGCCATAGGCCGAGTGGCTGCCGAGCACTATTTCGAGGAGGTTCTCGAGGGTGCTCGTTTGATAGAGGCCCAGTGATCGAAGAATATTATGTTTGAATGATATGTATTCTCATTGTAAACACAATGCTTTTATGAAATTTTATAAGGCTATGTTTATACTTTTGCCTGAAAGTAGTATGATGCCTCCTGTGCGGCCGTTTATGTATACATGTGTATAACCTGAAAGATTGCAGCCGTTGGCTTCAACCCCCATGCATATAATGCGGAGGTGCTCGCGAAAAACGCGTGTTCACACTTAACCCAACATCTTGGTCCTATTAAGGAGGTGATAGCGTAGCGAACGAGGCAACCGGACTATAATGCTTTAACACTTTCACTTAGCCATAGGAGTTTGACAGTGGGGCTACTAGATAGCCCCTAGTGGCTCCGCACTCTCCCGATCTCGGGGTGCGTATATGCCTGGCCGGAAAATGGCCCTTCGTTAAGGCGGAGGAATTCGAACATTCCGATAGGTCATCGAGTGGTTGACCAGTCTCACGCTATATCATGACAGTCAATTTTCGGCTTTCTCTACTGAGGTGCTCGTCCGGATGAACCAGGGCACAATCGCAGTAGTTCTCCTGGTGCTGCCTTAGCCGATAAAGCGGAACATAAGGCACCAAAACACAGGAGCCGGGCAAACCCAACATTTGACCAAAGACAATGATTCGGAGCTGATGCATATAAGGCCAAACTCACGACATCGAACACTCCCTAAGTTATTCGGTCTTTATGGTATAAACCGGGCCTAAATAGTGCCTTTTGTAAGAAGCCCCTTGTGTCCAGGTACGTGCATTATTCTGACGTGGCCACATGCCAAGACATCAGCATCCTTCCCAATTGTGCTGAGAATTCGGTGGATGTGTATCAACAAGAGACAGTAAAAAAGGTTTACGCAGGGTCTTAATCTAAAAAGAATCCTTGGAACGGGTCCCTGCTGCACGTCTGCGCCTGTGTCTCCGTTGTGCCATATCCTGGACGGGTGTAGCACGATGGTCATCTATAAAAGAGAGGAATTTAGGTGAAAAAGTTGTCGTGCAGAGAGATAGTTTTTAAAGAAACCATGTATAACAGAAATGAGTATAAATTGCCACTTGTCTACGCGCGTTGGGCCCATTGTATTTGTAATAGGGGTGTGGCCATCAATCCGGTATAAATTACATATAGCAGCGCCGGACTCGTCTAACCACGTCCGTGGTCTTGACGACCTATCAAATACTTTAGTTGGCGAGGCCGTTTTTAGTGTGCGGCTGCCAAGGCAGTCGCATTCTCTTCGGCGCGCAAGGATCGCTTAATACTTCCGTTCACTGTAATGATGCCGCGTGGACCAGGCATCTTGAGCGTTAGGGAAGCATAATGTGGTATTGCATTAAAGTGAGCAAAAGCTTCGCGTCCAAGTAGTGCTTGATAGCCACTTTGGAACGGAGCGATGTGGAAGGTTAAATGTTCGCTACGGAAGTTATCAGGGAAGCCGAATATAACCTTGAGTATCAGGGAGCCCGTGCAATGAGCCCCTGGGCCTGGCGTTACTCCCTTAAAGGTAGTATTGCTATGGCAAATTTTCATTGGGTCTATCCCCATTTCGCGGATTGTATCCTGGTATATCAGGTTGAGACTGCTGCCACCGTCCATCAGGACTCGTGTGAAGTGGTATCCCTCAATTATTGGGTCTAATACCAAGGCAGCCCATCCTGCACGCCGGATACTTGCCGAGTAATCACGATGGTCGAAAGTGATCGGTTGAGACGACCAGTGGCGGGACTCCGCGGTGATAGGCCCTTGGGCATATTTTTCTGGGAGTGTCGTTTTGTTTCTCCCCTTGATCACGTGTAACACGTTTACTGTTTTGACTTCTCACTACTAGGAAAAGGGCTATAGATGGAATTGACACTAATGGCGCACCAGACATGTGGTGCGCCATTACTATATACTAATGGCGCACCATGTGTTGGTGCGCCATTAGTGTTCAAATACTAATGGCGCACCACATGCACGGTGCACCATTAGTAAAAAAACTTTTTTTTAATTTTTTTCAAAACTACTAATGGCGCACCGTGGGAGTGGTGCGCCATTACTAGTTGAACTAGTAATGGCGCACCACTCCCACGGTGCGCCATTAGTAACTTGGCCACCACTTCCACCGAATGCACCCCCCGTGGACCGCCTTTTCAGTTAAAAAAAAAACAAAAATGATGGAAATGTCAAAAAATAAAAGAAAATAAGTTTCCCATGTGATATGTGGTCTAATTGTTGTGAAAATTTACAAATATGAATTTCGACTTTATTTGCGAAATCTCTCGAGAATTTGTAAAATGGGCATAACTTTTGCGTACGAACTCGGATGAAAAAGTTTTTTATATGAAAAATCATCTACTTGAAAAGTTACATCCGAATTTAACTGGGGGAACCCCGTTAAACATTTTCAAAATCCTCAAAAACCTAACAGAAAAAAAGATACGGGGCTTTTAAGATCTGGAGAGGCAAAAAAATTCAAAAAAAATTCAAACTTACTAATGGCGCACCTACCCATGGTGCGCCATTACTATCTTCCCGCCTTCAAAATCCAAAATAAGTCAAAAAAAGAAAAAAAGTTACTAATGGCGCACCTGCCCATGGTGCGCCATTAGTATCTTCCCGCCTCTTCATTCTTCTCCTCCACTCCACCTCTCCTCCACTCCATCTCCTCCTCTCCTCCACTCCATCTTCCCTTCTCTCCTCCACCATACTACCCTCCTCCTCTTCGGTGACCTCCTCCTCCTCCTCTCCAACGACCTCCTCCTCCTCCTCTCCGGCGACCTCCTCCTCCTCCTC